>NC_055959.1:16396287-16461287 GCF_018492685.1 Alosa sapidissima | reverse complement strand
TGTTTCTTCTCTCTCCAAAGAGCCCTTGAGAGCGCTCTCACACACAGCGTGGGAGAAATGCCAGAGGCTACAGAGAGGAGGAGCAGATGGAACAACAGGAAGGAGAGAAGGAAGAGATGGAAGGAAGGATAAAAGGATGGATGGTAAAAATAAAGGGTATATAAGGACAATGAGAAACAAATAGAGAGGTAACAGGAAGACAAGAGGCCAGGAATCAGCCTGTTCATCTGTGTCTGTGTTCTTTGCTAAGGGTGATATTGGGTCAAACTCCGAACTAAATTCTAAGGGAAGGGGCACTGTTTATGCTTAATGCATGAGGTATGCTTTCTTGACATTTTTACCACTTTATTGTTCTGTATGTTTTCAATTTCAGTAATGCCATATGTGTACCTGTCAGTAAACAAGCGCTTAGTGTTACTATTCCATTACATTTAACCAGCATCCATTGAGGTCAGTTTGTGAGCAAAGACATTTTCTAATACAAGTATCCTTTACACTGAACGCCCTGCAGAGGGAGCTGTTTGGGAAAAGAGCATAGAGCTGAGGGGTTTTTTTACCGGCTGTGGAACAGATGGCCTGGAGTCGTCCCTGCTGCTGTCGTTCAGGTAAATCTCGCTGTTTTTGGAGATGCTGTTTCTCCTGTAGTACTCCACCAGCTCGTTCAGGGAGTTGAACTTCACATTCCAGATGTGGTACTTGGCCTTGTTCTCCCTCATGATTTTGAAATGCTGGACATCACTCTCGTGCCTAACCAGAAGAGAGAGGATTCATTTACTCATTGACTTGACTTACGTACACCTTGCTTTTTTCTTGCTGTTTTTCGCCATTTCACTTTTAGGAAACATTTCTACCAGTGGTGTAGTCTATTTAGCCGTAGTGGGTATACTGTGATGTAGTCTTGTTAGCTGTAGTGGGTATACTGTGATCAACCCCAAATGTCAATATGTATCCTTGCCTATTTTTAGTGGGTATACTGAGATGGTGATGCATTTTAAGTGGGTATACTGTGTAGTCCTGTGTAGTCCTGTGTATCAGACTACACCACTGATTTCTATGACCATGATCTGAGGTATGCTTACTGAATCAGGTTTTTGGCCTTTATTGTAAAGGAGAGTGAAGAGAATGAAAGGAAGAGTGATGAGTGGGAGAGAGATGGGGAGGGATCGGAAAATGACCAGGGTCGGACTCGAACTTGGGCCCCGTGGGCACTTGGACCCAGATATGGTACGGGGGCTGTAGCCAGCTGCACCACAGGACCATCACATAAAATAAAAAAAAACTACCTTTTCCTTTTGGTACATAAATACTAGTCTAGAGGAATGCGCCTGGATTCAGATTCAGGGGAAAATAGGGCAGGGGGAATGTCTCTGATTTCGAACAAAGCTTTTTTCAATAGCCAATCGCAGAGAAGTGGCAGACCTTGTGAGTATGCACATGTACTGGGTGTTTCATGAAAATACCGCCGACTGCGGACTAACAACCAAAACGATGGTGTTTAGTTTGCCTTTGTAACCATCTCTGGCTAGCCTTTGCATAGGCAAATGAGACATCACTTCTGCAGAGGTTTAGAGCAAATGTTGTTATGAACTTCAATTTCTTCAAAAATCGACTCTAAACATGCTTCAATTGTGTTTGTATCAGCAGCCATTTCGCACTGGTTTCAGTAAGAACTTTTCCCTATGAACACAACGGAAGTGAGATCAGTGGGCGTCTCTGAAAGTATCTGTTTTCCTGGGTACCCAGATTACATAAATACCATTTTATTATATATGAGCCAATCGTCTTAGAACAGGCTTTCTATCACTCGTGTTCACTAGGGGTCCCCTGTGAGTCAGGAGTCCACAGTGACACCACCTGAATCCCACATCATCACTGAGGACAGCAGTTGGGGCCCATGGATGATTTATGAGATGGGGACTCACACAAATCACCCAATCTGACTGCGATGCCGAGGCAGTTGTAGGCGCTGCAATATTAATGTGACATTTCCACATGGTTATGCTTGCCAGGCGGCTGACGGATGAAAGAGAGAGGCCTGAGTGGGTGCTACTCCGGAGCAACAGTGGCACGGACTGTACTGATCAAACTGATGACATGGCTAAAAAGGAGCCAGGCTAGTCAGTCAACCCAGAGGGTCAATTAGGGCCGCTGCATAACTGAGGCAATCACAATGAGGAAAAGAACGCCATGTTTTGTGAGTTAATATAGCTGTTAAATACCTGAGTATAAACATGGTCCTCAGTTGACTCCCAGTAACTAACTTTATACACACAAAAACTCATGCGAGATAACTGTGCACATTATTAACAATCCAGAGTATTTATGTGAAGGACTAGATTTCACACCCACTTGGCTTTTCTCCATTTCCATATGATCTCTCACATACTGCACTTAGCCTTGCCATATGACACAGACTATGGGTGGACATCTTAGGGACTCTGAGGGATTCATAGTTCTTCTTCCTACCGGACAGAGATGGAGAAGGCCCCAGGGGTGCTCTGGCTGCCGCGGATCAGGAACCCCCCCATGTCTCGGTCCATCAGAGTCTCCTCAGCGGAACTGCGACTGGCGTTCTCCTGGAACCAGCTGGAAAGGGCCAGTGGGGATGAATGTAAATATGGCCATACATGCATAATCACATGAGCTGCGCCTGACATATAGTTACATATGCACAGAACGTGCGCACACACACACACACACACACACACACACACACACACACAGACACACGTTCACATACATACACAGACAAACACACACACACGTTCACATACACAAACGTTCACATACTCACACATATATTCATGGTTCACATGTACACATGAAGTAATCGTAAGCATACCTGGGAGTCTGTCTGTCAACATAGTTTTTGGGCACAAAACCTTCGTGGCCGTGAAGCTCTGCTTTAAACCAGTCGTCTTGGACACCCAGGATCTGAGTACAGAGCATGATTACAGTAAGTAGGACAGCAGGCCCATCTGGGTGCGCTGCATCTGTGCTTCAGAGGCTGCTTATAACCACAGGAAGCGCACTAGTCAGTGTGCAAGATTTTCTCATTCACTGCTTGCTCTCATTCTTACTGCCCCAAGGTCGACTTCGAGACCTGACCTTAACATTTCTATGAACACCCTGACTACTGTCTTGCTGTACCGTCGGTCCATTAGACCCAACCAAACTACTGGTAGTGGCTATCTAACAGATCATAAATTAGTCTTCAATTTAACAAACCATCGTTATGTCAACCTAACCTCAGTCTGATTCTAACCCACTCCCTATCTAACCTATTCATCTTCAAACCAATAGCTTTCTGATGTTATCTGGTCAACTGCTTACCAGAAAGCATGACAACTTTGACTCGTCACAGTGTATGTAACCTGTTGAAGACGCACCTTTAGGATGTCCCCTTTCCGGAAGCTGAGCTCGTCCTCAGCTGTGGCATTGAAGTCATACTTTCCTCTGGCCTCCATGGCAGCGGGCACGGAGAATCAGCGGACCAGGCCACAACAACGGATTAGGTGGTGCTCTAATAGCGAGAGCGAGAGAGAGAGAGAGAGAGAGAGAGAGAGAGAGAGAGAGAGAAGGAAAGAAAGATGTAATAAGATACCCACGCACACTAGCGCACAAATGAACGAGTACACACACACACACACACACAAAGACCCCTCTCTTTACCTTCAGATGCAGGTATGAGAATTTCACTCAGTGGTTTTCCAGCACCCACCACAAAATCTGCAAAACAAGACGAGACAGAGCTGAGTGACTAAAGCACAAGCAGGAGAACCTGTGAAATGATCACAGGTCCTCTGCAGCATCTTGCTACACACACACACATACTAGGGTTGTAAAGGTACATGTATTCGTATCGAACCATTTAGGTACAGGACATCAAGTTCAATACAGATGCGTACTGAATGTACCAAATGCAACCTTCAACAGTAGGCTTTTTTGCTTGCGGACCATGTCATATCAAATTCGAGTTCCCATACAAACATATTAAGTGGTGGAGAATATGTCAGTTTAGTCAACTAACGTCAAAAAACATTTGACATCTTTTCAAAATACTGTTCCTGTTGCGCACCAGCAATATTGTCAGTGAATGTTAGGTTAGCGGTACCTACAGGCTTACTGTACCGAAAATTAACCAAACCGTGACTTCAAAACCGAGGTACACACCCAACCGTGATTTTTGCGTACCATTACACCCCTAACACATACACATGCACAGCACACCGGGAGCCATATTGAACAGAATAATTCTCTTTGCTACCAATAGCTGTGGGTGAGTGCCATGCAACAGGCAAGGCCTAAAATCTAAGTGATAAGTCTCACTAATAAATCAGTGTCTATGGTGTATCCTCTATACTCTCTGTACACAGTCAGTCAGCCAGCCACACTTTTAAACACTACTGTTAAACATATTTTAGGCATGCATGGACTTTGACCACAGCCCACCCCACTAAACCTATCCTTTAAATGATCTGAATATGGTAGTGAAAGCGTGAAAGCTGAACATCAGATGAAAGCTGAACGCTGAAGCGGAGACTTATCTGGCACTATCTGTCACCCACATTTTGATGGCATTTGGCCCACTTTCCTTCTTTCTGAGTATCAGCAGCGTGAGCAAAGACAAGAGCAAAAGATCTGTTGCTTGGAACAGGTATCGCCGCTTGGTATGGCTTGATGCACTGCAAATGTGCACACACTACTGCAATGAGGTGGAGCGGAACCAGTAAATCCCCAGTTACTGCTCAATCCACGACACACACTTTTTCACTGACATAAGCACAGCATTCCATTTACTTACTGTTATGAAAACGCAACGCAACATTTATCTTGAAGCTGACACGTTGACTACCTAATAATGTCAACGAAATTAGATTACATGAGAGTGTTATACATCTTAATAAGAAAGCACACGCTGAGCGTGATCTTATGTGGGCCATATTTAAACATACTGCAACAACTCTGCTACTAGAAATTACACACTGTGGCAACACACAGTGACATGTTTGTTTGTTGTTTAAAGACTGATAACACTAAATGATTATACCGTTGAGATTTTGAGCGTGATCATTACATGACACACTGGTGCGGAGAAGGCACGGAATGTGCCAAAGCACAACATAAAAGTTCCAACTATGCAACCCATGTTTGATTGGTATCTCCATACACAGGTAAAAAAACTGTTGGGAAGATAAAGAGATGTTTCTGACTATTTCTGATCATTTCTCACAAAGGCTGATAGGAATCCATTTATCAAAACACCCGATGTGACTGTTTGTGTGTCTCCAGCTGTGGACATGCTTTATTGCTTTCCACTTATCCTCCATGATTCAATTGGATACATTGAATACTGTGTCAGAATCAAAAATGATATTCAATAAAAACAGACTGGTTTGTGTAATTCAAATGTAATGAGGTCTAATACATTTGGCAATCCAGCTTTTCCTGTTCTTTTCCTCAATACTGTGGCATCTGATTAAGATATCGGTGGATGGATCATGAATGTGTATTTATATTTCACTGTGATTGTGTAACCTTTTAGGTAAGGGATAATGTATAGACCCTTTCATCAATACAAACGAAAACAATGCTTGAACGTTCTATTTGGGCCCCAATCTACTTTCTCTACATTAAGATAACATATGGAATGTTAAAAAGTAAGTCTTGTGGGGCCAACTACGATGCTGATAATGGAACTCTCTTGAAAGGGTCCATAGAACGCCGGTCATTAGCCTACTGGGAAAATAAGTCCCGACAGGGCGAACCGGACGGGTCTTGTGCCGCCCTGAAGGGACTTATTTTCACAGTAATGACCGGCGTTCTATACATTATCCGCTTATTATACGGTTACTTGCCAAAACGAAATAATAAACTCCCCACGATATGACTTTAGCCTACATAACCTAGCCTATTTGTTACCGTTCATCGTGGCATTTGCTGAGAAACAAATAGTTCGCAACACACGCTGCTGAACTTGAATCAAACATTCTTTAGAACACAGCTGATCAACCGTCTGCTTTCACGTTTGAATGAAGTTCCCTTGCGTAGTGATATGAAAGACATTAATCAAAAGCACAAAACCCGTTGCCATTGACAGCGGTGATTAAATGCTTTGCCGGTGATTTATGTAGATTTAACAAAGGCCCGAACGTTGGGAAGGCCCATTCATGTGAATGGAACGTTCTGCAGCACTCTGAAGAGCCGTGTAATAATAATTAATAACAAATGACTGAATTATTTTATGATAGTTCTCCTTCTTACCCCGTTGCCTGATAAAGTGTACCTCACCTCCCCTGCACACCTGCGAGAACAAATCAAAGCATATGTCACATCTGGATCCTCATGTACTATTGCTTTTTTCTAAAAACAGAGCGCCAACATCAACCCCCTTCTAACATGATTTTTTAACAGAGAGAAGAAGAAGATGAGCATGGCAAGCGCATAGCCTCTGATATGGCATAGCATATTTGTATACGCTGTCAGCTTTGATGCTTTTTTTTTGTTGCTGTTGTTGTTGTAGCACCTTCTGTAAATCCATTACCAAATCATGGTTATCACTCTAGCATGTCTTCAGACTGCCAAGAACTGAGAGAGGAGTAGTTCTGGAGAACGTGCCATTGGAGAGAAAACCACAAGACCTGACCTCACAAGTTCTGACTGACTGACTGCAAACGTTGTATTTCTGATTTCTGGGACAATGCGGAGCTCTGTAGGCAGCACAGTAACTGCCAGTAAAGACGTCGCAAAACTTTCTCCTTAGCCCCCGACGTAATTGGGAACGGATATGAGGGAAAACAGAAGGCTAATTACTATCACTTGCTTCCTGGTGAGGAGAAAGGAGGAAGGCCCTTCCAAAACATCCCTGTGGGTGGACTTGGGAATTAAATTAAATTAGCGGGGAAGTACAAAGTGGCCTTTCTACTTGTCCCCTGTGCTGGAGAGGGGAAAAAAACCATACTCTGTGACGAAAGAGAAAGAGAGAGGGACATAGAGTGAGATGTAGAGAGACTGAACAAGCACAAAGATTCAGAGGCCATGCATTTTGCTAGGCAAACTGTTTGTCTCTCATCCTTCTCTCTCTGTTAAATTTTAACTCTATCTTTTTCAATGTGCTGCTCATACCACAAATGCTACTGTCACTACCTTTTCACTGGCACCAGCAATGGGTTACGGATTTAGTGCGGCAGACAGACTCCACACACAGTCAACAAAAGAAGGTTTTTGGATAGGAAGGCAGGGTCACATAAAATCATTTAGGGACAGATTACTAACTACGGTAAATTAAGTGGTTTGGCTATTTCGTCTTTTATCCTTGTAATGCTATAGTGTTTATGTGAGTTTGAAGAGGATAAATGCCTTTCAAGCTGAATGAAAGAGAAGCATGTGTTGAGGAAAAGTTCTAATCAGCCCTCAATGATTGCAAAGCCATGTACTGTAGACTTTCTATGAAACATTGTGTTTGAGCTCTCAGGCTGTCTACAAATACGTGTTATGTTAAGTTATGCAAGACTCTAGACAGAGCTCTCTGATCTTCTATGCTGAGAGTCATTCACATTTACACATAAAATATATTTCTTTTTTTATAATCAATCACAACTGACACTGGTTTAAGGGACAAAGGGTGTCTTTTTTGATCGATCACTAGTTAGTGTGCACTGGTGTTCTGCGTGACAAGTGATGATGTGAGATTGAGCATGTTACTCTCTCTCTCTCTGTTCTACCAAACTGCTAAACACCTTCAACTAGTGTAGAGTCCGATTCCATGTTAGCTGTATAAATAAGTACAAAAATATCATGCTTAAACACAACCTACAAACAGTGACATATTTTGTACACCCAGGTTAAAAGTGATGATGTCATAACAAACCTTTTTAGCTCTCCTGTTGTGTTTGGTTTATGTTTACTAGTTTTGTGTTCCTGGTCAAAAATGACCACTGCATTATAACTTATAAATCCATAGTTACACATATATTATCATCTAATGTTGTGATAGACCTTTGTATCAACTTGTGTTCTATTGGATATAACTAGTTTTGAACTTCCATTGGCTATTTATGGCCTGCAGACCTCATTGACCTGAGCTCATGCAAGTCAGAAAGGTTCCAATGGGGGCTGGAATAGAACCAAAGAGGGTGTATTTGTGTGTGTTTTAATGTACAGAAGCATACATACAGTCCATCTGATCAATAAGTACAGTATGTGCCTGGACTCAATTTTATACACTGACCATTTTCTCACCATTTTCTACACATGGGTGTTCTAAAGTTAAATAAAACACTCAAATTGTTATGAAAAATATATTTGTTTAGTGTGTTCAGATGCCCTGTGTTAACAAAGTTATGGATCCTCATGGTAGTCAGAATAAGTTAACAATATTTTTGAGAGAAAAGAATTGTCAATCGGTCACATTTGACCGCGAACACAACAGGAGGGTTAAAAAATGCAAGATCTACATGCATGGCATCATATTGGAAGAACTCAATCCTCAATGGCTTAATTTCAACATTTGACCGCGAACACAACAGGAGGGTTAAAAAATGCAAGATCTACATGCATGGCATAATTTTGGAAGAACTCAATCCTCAATGGCTTAATTGCAACTAGTGTTAAAGTGTATAATAACAAATGTTTGATAATAACCAATTTCGCTTTCCTCCGTCCAAATAAAAAAAACATCTATCTCTGCTTCACCCGCAATCAATAGTTATTTATAATAACTGTTATCACAGAGCGTCTCCAGGATGTGCTATCTTATCTAGCTGCTAGCTGATCTGAGAGTTAATATGTCAGTCACACATGTGGGGGCTGTCAGTTACACATACAAATGTAGCTTTCCCTGGAAGGCAAAAGTCATCCAAAGTTAAATGGGTCCTTGGTAAAAAACAGAACATGCTACTGAGGGTTGGGAGAAACTGTAAGTGAAAAAGACAGACACTACCAGGGGAAATGTGCAGAAATTAATTTGCCTTTCTCAAAAAAGGAAATACAGTAAAATCAATAGCAGTAGCAGAATATGGCACACAATCCAATACACATGTCAAATGACAATAATAAATGATGGTTTAAAATATTAAACATTTGACAGCTGAAAGATATCTTCAGATAATAATCTCCAGATTGATTTGATTAACCCCCCCCCCCATCATATTTTCTCTCCCAATTAAGTCCTTTAATTAAATGACTGGCTACATATTAGCCAAACTGTCCCATACAGACTTCTGGTGTTGTTCTGGAGCAGACAGCCATAAAAACTGTTAAATGATTAACTCACACACAATATGCTCTTTAAGTGCTTAGATTAAACACAGTCGGGATGTTCCCACTGGGCCCTCAGGGTTGGTGTATGAGTACCAAACATCAAACAGCCTTTTCCAGCTGTTTGTAAAACTATTTGATTGATATTAATAGTTTCATATTATCCTGCTGTTTTGATTTAGACACATTTAGTGGAACCATATTTCACACTTCTGAAATAGTATACAGTAGATAAGGACAAAAAGGAACCAACTTTGATTGAACAAAATGCCCTATAAACCTGAATCTCTCTCTCTCTCTGCCTCTCTCTCTCTCTCTCTCTCTCTCTCTCACACACACACACACACACACACACCTGGGCCCTGTGCTTTTAGGGAAGTAAGCTTGCTTCACTAAACAAATAGGTACATTCCCACGTGTTGCATATCACTGTTGTCCCATTCATCTGTCAGTACATCCTGATTAAGAGCATGCAAATATTAACTTCAGCCTACATGGTTCTGTCAAAGAGCACTTAAAGTTCTGTCAAAAAGAGCATTACCAACACAAGTACGAGTACCTACAAAGTGCTGTTGCATCATGTAAATGCCACAGACCCCAAGACTGTAACACCAGGATTTGCAATTAGAGAATATGAGTCAGGTAACAACATCAACAGCAGACACATTTGTCTAAAATGGTATACACCAAAGTATAGGCTACTTAAAAGCAAAATTAGTCTAAATACGGTTGGAATATTTGAAGACATTGTACGGAGTATGTCAACTGAAGCCTGGCCAATCAGTATTGTAACCTCAACCAAACTCAAAAACTAAAACCTTATATTTGACATTGCTGCATTATTTGTGCGTAAAGCGCGAGGACTAGTAATGAGCGGTGATAGTGGTAGCAGGAGAGGAGATAGTAAAAATAGCAGAAGTAGAAATCTGTCCTACTATAGTACAGTATTTGTTGTAAAACCCTCAATTGTAGCTGTAAATGAATTACTCACGTTCAATATCATGCGATATGTCTTGCGAATCACCACATGGAAGGGCTGCTGTTTGACATTCGATGACAGGTTAGCTGTCAGACAAGTCCTTGGATTCAGCCAAGCATTACTGAGAAGACATCCAGCATCAAACTTTTTTGGTTTCGATTAAATCGAAAACTGTCTCCTGGCAACTGTACAGTTTCGTCGGCCCCTTGTTTACGGAAATAAAACAAAATATATAACAGATTTCAAGAATCAAGAAAGTCCCTTAAAATGCTCTTTATCGACAGTAGTACCACCCACGGTCGATTCAAGAAAAAGAGCGTGCTTTGAAGTTCGGGCGTCTGAGATGCATCCAACTATCTTGCAGCAACAGCAAACTCCTCCCAGATAAACTAGAACTCATGTTGCGCATGGTAAACGTGTACATGCACTAAATATCCCACACTAAGACTGCACTAGAAATATGTCCTAATCGCTTTTGTGGTTTCTTATGTAGCCTAGTTTGTTTAGTTCAGGTCATTGTTATTCATATATTCACATCAATTCTCACGTGTCTTCACCATAACTGGTTGATTTTTCGGACATCGGATATGACACAATTATGGTGAATTGAGACAACTTTAAGGTAATAGTGAATATGTGCTTGTGCAAGCAGATTGTAGCCTAAGTGCTAAGGCAAAAGACAGGAAATGTGAAAGAAGCATGGTTTGACATGATAGAAGTGTAATTTCATGCTCCTCCCCCTTTCTCTCTCTCTGTCCCCTTCCCTTCTTCTAAAGTTACCACCACTGTAATTCCCCAGTCCCCCACCCTCAGCCATTGACAGCTGCACACAGACACATGCAGAGGTCACATACAGACAGCTTTTGTCTTGCTTCCAAAATTTCCACCATAAAATGTTTGCACAAGGACAAACTGGGCTAGTGTTGTTGTTTGTAATGTAAATTTTGTTGGTTTGTTTATTTGTTTTAGGCTTTGTGGTTTGTTGAAGAGGAGCACGTTGAGATAACTACATGTCTCCAAAATGCCTCCCCTATACCCCAGCTGCCAACAGCTTTCGCCAAAATAAACTATCACAAATCTCGAGAGAGAGGAACTTTTCATCTCAGAATAAGGGAACTGAGAGAGAAAGGCCTGTTCTTCTGTATTCATTTTTATCTCTCGCTGACCACACTGGTTTTGCACTGGTTGTCCACACTGGTTGCAGTCATGTGACTCTTTATGGTCAATTGGTTTTAACTAAATAATGCTGGAAGAATTACTACCATAAACCACATAAATATAAATAATTTAATTTAATTAGGCCTATATATGAGAACATGGATAGGGAAATAGTAAAACTGTGTACACACTGTTGGCCCTACTTTAAAATATTAACAGAAGGCCGAGTCAGTTGTAGGTGAATTATTTACTGTACCATAAATGTCAACAATAAAAACAAAAACAATGCTTGAACGTTCTATTTGGGCCCCAATCTACTTCCTCTACATTAAGATAACATATGGAATGTTAAAAAGGAAGTCTTGTGGGGCCAACTATGATGCTGATAATGGAACTCTCTTGAAAGGGTCTATGTTCTACATTTTTGTCTTTACATATGACTAACATAATTGTCACTTATTTGAAACTGAGACAACTAAAAAATGTACCGCAATGAACCCAACTCTTAGCCACGGTTTATACATTGATTTTGCAAAATTTCTACAGCTATGAGGTTAATAACAGGGGCAGTTAATATGGTATGGAAACACTGTCCTGTGGTTTACACAATGCCGCTAATACACAGGAAATTCCTGTAGAGTAATTAATGTTTTGTATCTTTATATCACTGATGCAAGTTGCACCTAAAATAACTTATGATATAGGTTAAATTGTGTTAATAGGGTGGCCAAATCATATTATGCAATTATTACATTATTTTGAAAAAAATGAGGCATTGTGTGCAAGGTCATTTTAAGAAGGTAACCTTTAAAGTTATTTGAACACAACTATAAAATGAAAATATGTTCTGCATTCTGTATCACTGCTCAGTCTAATGAGCAGTAACGTGTTCCCCTGTGGACAGTCAGTCCATGCTTGGTCCACCTGCAGATTTCACTTAAACCCAAGGAAACATTAGGAAATCTTAACTATTTGTGTCTTCTCACAGTCCTTGTTGCTAGATTGTCGTCTTCTGGTTTGGAATGTATGCAAAATTGGGCAAAACCTAAGTCAATATATTGCCACAGAGGGGGAAAAAAAATAGACAGAGGTACTGATATACCTCATTAACTAGAAACCATCATCAACAGACTTTCAATAGAAACTATGTTTAGGTTATATATTTGTCGACATGTCTTAGCCATGGTTACCTCTCAGAGGAAAATCTAGTAAGTGTCGTTATCTGTGATTTTAAATAGAGAATCAACATCCTGGTTCAGTTAAAACATGTCTAGAAACATTTGTGGAGAGTCTCACAACTAGAGCATAAAACTATAGTTTCTGTGAAGAGTATATGCAGTCTTATGCTAATTCATAAAGCATGTGAAAACAATTTGCTTTCCTGTCACCATGGAAAATGCTTGACAAGAATCACAAAAACGGGTTACAAAACACATCCACATGATCAGCTCTGAGACCCCGTGCTTACCAGAAACCAAAATTTGAGATATTATCTTTAGTACCATTTTTAAGATATGTCAACTTGTTTATGTAACCCAGAGGATATTTTTTCTCTCTTAAGAGCTCTCTCTGTTAAGAACAAATCACTATATTGTGTAATATTGTGTATGTTGATGTTTTTTTCTATGTTAGTGTTGGTTATTCTAATACTAAGACCTAACCAAGGTAAGGCTACTCCAGGATTATGGGGCAGTAAAGACACAGAACAAATATCCCTTTACTTTATAAATGGCACACGCAAATAAACCTGTTTGAAAAATGCTGTTATGAATTGCATATCACAGTTATTGCATTGTTATTACAAATGAGTGGACCCCTGAAAATAGCAAACCCTATTTCATATTTTGTCTGCTGTTTCTACAGATCACACTACCATGTGAACTGGTTGGGACCTGCAGAGAGAAAAAAGTGACCACTCAGCAGTCTCCTTCCGCTAGTCAGCTACTGTACCTCATCCTCACCTCAACCGCTTATGATGATGTTCAAGATGACCTTTGCTGGATTAGCTTATACAGTCTGCTTGTATTCTTATATTCAGTTAAAGGATGAATTTATCTAATCCATCACCAAAGGAAACCCCCAACCTCCAATCACACCAACGTGTTTAAAAAAAAAAGAAAAAGTATAGACCACCTGTCATCATGGTAGAGGTGGCTGAATGAAGCTAAGTGAAAACAGAGACTGAAATGCCGCTCTGAGAGTGGTGTGTGGAGAGGGGATAGGTTTGGTGTTTGAGAGAGTGCACTCATACACTCACCACACGACTGCACCTTGGTCAACACCTCCCATTCTGCACCTGCACCAAGAGCGCTGTGTGCACATTTCCTTCTGAAACCAACGACCGTGATGAAGAGAGAGAGAGAGAGAGAGGGAGAGAGAGAGAAAGACATGAGAGAGAGAAGAAAGACACGAGAGAGAGAAAGACATGAGAGAGAACGTGAAAAGTGCAAGAGAGTTGAGAGAGAAAGGAAGAGTGAAAGGTGAAATTGAGAGAAAGAGAGGGAATTGGAGAGAGAGAGAGAGAGAGAGAGAGAGAGAGAGAGAGAGAGAGAGAGAGAGAGAGAGAGAGAGAGAGAGAGAGAGAGAGAGAGAGAGAGAAAGAGAGGGAATTGGAGAGAGAGAGAGAGAGAGAGAGAGAAAGAGATGTTAAAATAACATACCGGTAGTGCTTAACAAGAAAGGGGAACTACAATCAGATCATTTGAATTATTTATAAAGACTACATACTTAGAGACATGTTGATGTACTGCAGTGAAGGGACTCATTTGCAGACTAAACTGACGCCACACCCCACCCACTCCTGACTCCTGACTATGGTGTGTGTGGAGCATTAGCATGATCACATTTTTGAATATATATCACTTCAAAGGTAAGTTACACACATCATGACTGGAATGAAACAAAGAAGTAGAGATAGAGAAATGAAACAATTGAGAGGAAATGATGAAGAAAGACAAACAGGAGAACGGAAAAGAGAGGAAGAGAGAGAGAAAACGGTTGAATATCTGTTAAAGTAAATATGATTCCTATTAAAGGCACCCTTCATGAGATGAACATAACTCCGATGTAATATAGAGGGAATGCACCGACAGCAGTCTGTAGAAAAATATCTCAGAATTCCTGTAGCATAGCAGCCCTTTTGCATTTCAATTTCAGGGGGGGGGGGGGGGCAGTTTCCTTCCCCAAACTAGAAAGCTGCTAGTTGTAGGTAATCGCCTGCAGAGGGCTGCTCAGACAATGGCAGAAGTGCCGTTTGTCATGTTATGAGGTTATTTGCCATCAAAATGATTTTGAAAACGTTATGATATGGTCAAAAAACTGTTAAGGGTGCCTTTAAATAACACTTTATGTTATGTGTATGCCTCGCTATAATCAGTAACACATGCTGTGACACGCTGAGGCATGTGTCTAATCCTCGGTGTCCACACCAGCATCACTGTGTCAATACTTTTGGCTCCCCCCTTTGTCAAACTGATGACATGCATGCACAAGCAAGCACACCTATACTGTAGATGTGTCGCGTGTTGATCTTTCATCTTCCATCCATGGAAAATCAAAGCACTGATGAAGACCACTGTGGCGTGTCAGTGCAGAGAAGGCACAACATTCTTAATCAGCCAGTGCAGTAATGTTATCCAGCAGCCAGTCTCCTGGCAACTTGCTCTAATAATTTTTTTTTTTTGTTGTATTATTATTCTTCCCTCTCCCTCTGTCACTCTCTCAATCAATCCTTCTGTTTTTCTATCTCTCCTCTTCCTCTTTATCACTCTCTCCATCAATCCAGCTTTTCTGTCTCTCCTCATGTACATTGCTGTTCAAAAGTGTGGGGTGAGTCAGAAATGTCCATTCTACGCCATTATAGACCAAATACTAGCTGACTGCTTCTTCCTGTTTCTTGCATAGTTTGGAGCTGCGCTTTGGGTCACTAGCCTCTTTTTGGAGCTCCAATCAAACACTGTCCGTGGGGTGTGGCGTGGCAAGGTATTGCAAACAAGAGTGATAGCCTTGCTTCTTCAAGATTTCTTTTATCCTGTAAAAAAACAGAAAACAGAGAAGTCATTCTATAACCCCCCCTCCCCCCAATCAACTTTCTGTGTTCTTTTGCCCATCTCAATCCTTTCTTTTATTGAGCAATCTGATTGGCCAGTTTTTTTTTTTCATTTACAAGTCTAGAAGGCCAGCATTCTGAAGTCACCTCTTCTACTGATGTTGACACTGCTGTTTTGCAGATGCTATTTAACAAAGAAGACTTTCCAATATAGGACCTGTGAGGCATCTGTTTCTCAAACTCGACAATCTTTCTCCTCTTGCTCAGTTGTGCACTAAGGCCTCCCAGCCCCTTTTATGCTGCTTAAAGCCAATCTACGATCTTCTGTGAAGGGACTAGCACACATTGATGTACAAGATCTTCACTTTCTTGGCTATTTCTGACATGGAACCTTCATATCTCAGAACAAGAATAGACTGACATGTTTCAGATGAAAGTTCTTCTTTAGTCTGGCGCTTTTGTGCCTTAAATCAAACCCACAATAGAGGATGCTACTCAACTTATCTAAAGAAGTGTGTGTGTATTGCTTTAATCAGGGCAGCAGTTTTCAGCTGAGCTACCATGATTGCAAAATGATCAATTAGCTTTCTAAAATGACACACATGGATTAGCAGACATAATGTACCATTAGAATGTATGGTTGCTGATAAAAAAAATAAAACCTCTACACTTTTGTAGATATTACATTACAAACTAGATGTACCGCATAGCGGTACAACATATGACCGCCGCTCAGTCCTGTACATCCATTCCGCGAAAATAAATCACATTAACTTAATCAATTTATCTCCATCTTCTACTCCATCCCCCACTCTTGAAACTTTTGTGTATGCTTGTTTGGCATGTGTGTTTGCGGGCCGCACAGAAAGTAGCCTACTGGCGCTGCAAAGGTGAATAGATTTGTAGCACTTGCCAAAAAATTTGTAGCATTGTTATAAAACCTTTAAAATCTCTAAACAATCACAAGTAGGGCAGTTCATCACAGTCCATCAATTGCAACTGGACTGATGAAAGGTACACCTGTAGGCTACATTGTATTTGGGAAAAGCAGAAGGTAGCAGCATAATGTATTTATTTATTTATTTATTATTAAACAAAACAATCCCTGTCAGATCCATGCAGTTTTTAACAGCTATCAAGAGGAGAGTTCATGTCATGGATTTTTGTGAATGTTTCTTCTTCTACATATGCAAGAGTTTAGTCATCTAATTCATATGATATTCAACTTAATTGTCAATGCACAAATTAAATACCAGTAGTCTAAAACAAAATGCAGTTTTACCCAGTGGTGCAAATAACTGACATGTCAAAAGGGCCTTCATGAAATGTGTCTCTATACATTTTAACGGGCCAAGTTAAAGAGCTGCTTTTTATTTGTTTGTGCAAATATAGGCTGATTCATGTTGCCTTGCATTTTGCAACTGTGAGGTCCAAGGTTTCGCCAGACCAAGCTCAGTCTTTTAAGAAATCGAAAAAGAAATCGCCGGCAGATCAGGCTGGGTTCACCCAGCCTAGTCCATGGTAGGCGCCGATAGATATATTGTTTAATTTTGTGATTGAGATAGCCACGTACTGGCGCCCCCCTGCGACGTTCGCCCCCCGGTTTCAGAGCTATTCTAAATGCAAAAATGCATAGAGGGAGTTATGACAAAACCGTGACTGTTAAACTGCTATATAAGGTAGGCCCTATGCTAGGCCTATTACACAACATATATTGTCACTAGGCTATGCTGGCGACCCAAATAAAATCTCCTTTGGGAACCAACAGTATCAAGCGGACTTAAGCTGCCACCTCTTGGCGAAAAATGAATAGTTTTGCATATCAGTAGTAATAGCCTACATTTCATGCAGCTGCGTGAATCACGGAAAGCGCAAATTAAGTGGACACTTCTAAAAGGGACCCACTGTACAGTAGCTGAAGGTCTGTGGCTAAGCAGCCATAATGAAGAAAGTGTTATCATTGTTTGGATACTTCACACACTTTAATCGCATAGACTACCAAGCTGGAATCAAAGCACATCGACTCCCATCACACCCTAAACACGCACTTCGAACAAACAAAAAGCATCTCAGTCTCACGGTAGGCTATAGCCATAGGCAAAACTGTATCGGACCGGTGTAACGTTGGTACTAAATCATCCATCGCAAAGAATGATTTTTGTAGCACGTGCAACAAATATGTGTAGGTACAGCCCTGGATACATCTCTCAACGTGTGCTCTAAAACATTTGGTTTAAATGGAGATGTAGATCATCATGGGTGCGTTAATAAATCTACATTGCGGCGAGTTGACATGAATTATTCACTTTGACTAATTTATGTAGTTTCAGTCCTACTTTACTTTGAGCCATGCTCTTCCTTACTTGAATCACCTTTGAAAATAGAGGATTGAAACTAGTGGGTGTTTGGGAATAACGTTGACTCAGATGCTTTTTGAGACTTTGAGCAGAAATGTCCCAGCCTGGTGTTTAGGATGCATCATAGACATGTTATCTTTCAGGTAGCCTATATATTTTCCATTAGAAAACCATCACGTTAGCGAACGTGTTGTGGCTAACTCACTTAGCTCACTCAGCAGCTCCTGCTAGCCTAGGTTATGGTCATAAGAGAATGGGATGACAGTCGAAAGCATCCTATTTTAACTACCTCCTAGGCTATAACTTACAAGATTAACATAGCCTATCTGCAGTAAAAACCAAGCATGTCCGATAAAAATTCTCATATTTATTTTGGCTTCAAGAAGAAATGGGAATTACATTTAATTTGGAAATCATCCTACCCTTATTAGACGTTCTCTGCGGTAAACTACAGTGTTGTTCTTGTCTTTCCAACCCACTTTAGATTAACTTCCAACAAAATTACGTCTCACTGCAACGATGCGCCATCTGGTGGACAAACGACTACGTAACGCCAATACTGGAAATGCTGCCAAATGATGATGAATATTTGGTTTTCCTTTAATCTTACTGAATTTGTAATTATGTATCGGCCGTTCTAATTGCCGATACCGATAGTATGTGCGTGCCTGTGTGTGTGTGTGCACTACCATCTACAGTCACTAAATGTACACATGAATGAAATTCTACAAAACTTGGCATACCCCCAGAGAATGTCAGGTTAATCATACACATAAAATTTGATGCAGTTCTGAACATCTTAACTGAAGAGAGGGGCGATTAAAGCAGAATGATATTGCATTTTCATTTTTTACCGGGGGGGTGCAAATCACAAATGAGTGATTATGGGCTAGGTTGATGTGGGCCCTTGAGACCAACATACCATAAAAATTTCTTCATCCTCGGTGCCACGGTTCAGGTAGTTATTTAGGAAAAACGGCATTTTTTGGGTTTCGGGGGGCCCAGTGCGGGGGGGGGGGGGGGGGGGGGGTGGGGGGGGGGGGATGGCTCCCGGGGACCAAACAAACTTTTTCCGTAAAAGTCTAGTGGGGCTACATATCCACCAAATTTCATGTGCCCCGATGTTTTGGTGTCCCGGGTATCGTTGACCAAAATTTCAGGAAGTAGATGACGGAAAAAAAAAAAAGAATAAAAAAAACTTTGACAATCCCTATATGACCGCTTCGCTAGCTTTGCTAGCGGCAGTCATAATAAGCTATTTCCTGATGCAATAGTCATTTGCAACATTAAAAGGTGAAGTCAGCATAGGAAATCATGCTTGTTTGTGTTTATATTTAAACATTTTCTCGATTGCTTTGATGCACTTGATCTTGATCTTCACATTCTTGGCAAAGCAGAAGTCATCTCTTGCAGATTATTTAACATATTTTTATTGGTTTAACTCGTGTTTCACATCCTTTTTTCGAATCATTTAACACATTTCTCATAGAAAGACTCCATACTCCATTGGATTAACTCTGTGAAACAAATGGAAAACATGTATTCACAGCAAATAGATATTGCGGTGACACTTTACTTGACGGGTGAGTTCATAACACATTCATAGCAACTGTCATAAACTGCACATAAAGCATTCATGACTGTTTCATCACACATGACTCAACATTCATACCAAACCTTTCATGAATGTGGAAGACAGAACGACAACTTGTCAAAATGAAAGTCCAATAATCGCAAAGCAGCATTGCCTTTTTGTTCCAAACCTCTTACCTGATCACGTAATCAGAGTTTGGGGTCTTTGAATGACATCTGTATTACAGTTTTTCTCGATCGTTTTGATCCTTGTGTCAACTCTGACATCACATTCTCAAAACAGTTACGTCTGAACAAAAGCACTCTGGCCAAAATGACACATTTTGCTTGCAAAAGGCTGTTACTCTCTCAAAACACTAACATGCAGCAAAAGCAAATCTTGCCTTCAAACAACACATCCTGGCGTCAAATCACTGTGTGATTTCAATCAATCATTACACACTGAACAACAAAATGTAAAATTTAGTTCTCAAAATGAGCATTTTTCTATGTCTGTTCCATGTCTTTCTCATTTTTCTGGTATCAGAAAAAACTGTGAAAAGACAAAATGTACTGAATAAAAAAATAATTTATTCATTCCTCCCAAGATGTAACTGTCATTGACATGTAAGACCCACAGTAAACACCTAGGCAAGACATTTCATTGAACTACAACTTGTCATTTTTCATCGAAATAGACCTACAGTAAATACCTTTTGTACTGTTTTCTTCACCAAATAGGCAATACAGTACTTTGTCTAAATGTGCATTAGATCCATACTTGCAAATAGCAACAAAGAACAAACATAGCATCTCATATGCATAATGAATGATTGCTGATTGAAGAATTGTGCAAAGGAGTATCAGAGATGCAGACTTATGCAAGGAATCTATACCACCAAAGATGTTTTCTTTTTGTTTAGCACGGGAAAACCAATAGAGTTTGGGGTTTTTGAGTGACATCTGTGTTAACTGTTTTGCAAAAGGGTGTGAAAAATGTGTGAACCCAATGAAAATGTGTGAACATACGCTAGAGATGACTTCTGCTGTGCAAAGAAGGTGTTAATGAAGACCAAGTGGATCTTTAGAACTCATTATGTCTCATTTAAGTTTCTTTAAGCAGGTCAAAGCAATCGAGAAAAACTGTTATAGGTCTATTTCAATAATAAAAAATGCAGTTACATCTTGGGAGGAATGAATACAATTTATTTTTATTCAATACAATGATACCAGAAAAATGAAATTGAAATGGCACAGACATAGCAAACATGAAGGCTGAATTTTGAGAATAGTGTTTTGCATTTTGTTGTGCTGTGTGTAATGATTGATTGAAAGTGAACAGTGATTTGACTACAAGTTGTGTTGTTTGAAGGCAAAATTTGCTTTTGCTGTGTGTTTTAAATGTTTTGAGAGTGTTAGGGCCCTATCTTGGTGATCTACAGTAAAATACATGGTCACTGGCGAATAGCTTAAATGCATTTAGGGGTTTGTCCAGTGCACATTTGGGGTGGTTTTGTTTTTATGTTTCTTAATCAGTCATGGGTGTGTTTTGGGCATCCTTTAAACCAATGAAAATGACATCTGTCATTCCCTTTAACAGCAAGCAGTGCAACCTGTTACCTGTGACTAGCAGAGTATAGGCAACACACACCTGCATTCGTCTATTATTTGAACTTATAGGCAAAGTGAAACTTTTTTTCCAAACAACACTTTTTGTACAACACTGTAGTTTACCGCAAAACACTTTTTTCCAAAACAACATACACTATATTTTAACCAAGGACCAAATGAAAGACACCAAAGATGTTGCTGACCCGTCCCTTTATTCCCAGAGAAGCGAAACTGCACACAAGGTTTTGTTCCATTGGACAGGCCCCACTTTGTTTGTTTCCAGTTTTTGGAGCCTGGGCTGCCTACAGAGACCGTTTTTTTTACAGTGTACTCACAGAATGGGCAACTAGCAGATTGTGAGGAGATGATTGCTGAATATGACAAAAAAAAAATGATGGGTTTGAAATCGCATACAATCGCTGACTGTGCCTTTAACAATGTCTACACTGTATTTTTGATTGATAAGGTCTTATTTTAATGGCCCCAAACATTTGATACTGTAGCCTAATTATGAGCTGTAACAATGCAGTTGGTCAAGTGGCCCAAGAAATAGACCTATTCACTGCACACTAAGAAACTTCTAAGGCGTCCCCCTGTCTTCTTGTCCCTGTCAAAGACTCCTTTCAACTTTTCAGCTTTACATACAATCCTTTGGCTCTGTGTTAAATTGTATAAGCATTGTAACTGTCTATGATTCTGTGTCTGATGAACCCTTCCACACTAGCTACTCCCACAAGAGAGTCAGCCAATCCTAAACCTCAAAGCATGCATACCAAATCATCAAATGTGTGTGTGCAACGTGTGAACTTGAACATGATGAGTGCCAGCACCCTGTGTCAGCAGCTCTTCAGGCACCATTCACCGGCCATGTCACCCGTCTCTTGCCTGGCTTTGCCTCCGCTCCATGCCCAGGGAGTGGAGCAGGCCCTCTTCCTAACCAAGAGTAGTGAGCCATGACTGCCAGCCATGTTAAGTGGTGACAACTCTCCTGTACTTAACAGGGTCAGGTGCGTGTGTGTGTGTGTGTGTGTGTGTGTGTGGATTTCTGTGGATATGGCACTGTGGCTGTAGTGCTTTTTGCTGACTGTGGCATTTCCACTCCACTGTGGCTAAGGCTCCTCCTGTGTCTGCCAGGGGAAGAGTGGTGCAGGAGCACTGTGTGCCCGACAGATGGCCAGGAAGAGGAAACGGCTGGAGAGGCCAGAGGAGCCGCCAAAAGAGTGGAGAGAGAGAGAGAGAGAAAAGAGAGAGCGGAGAGAGAGAGGAGAGTGGAAATGAGAGAATGAGAGACAGAGGGAAAGAGAAAAAGGGAGCGAGAAATTTCCTGAATGAATGTGAAGGTTAGGGCATAGGGGGAAGGGGGGGGGGGGGGGTCAACTATGACAGCAGGTCAAGCACAGGGAATCAGCTTTCTGGGAGTCCACTGGACATTGGGAATAAAAACTGTATTGGTCGCATCTGTCTTACTGTGTTTTTTTTTTTCAATTTCCTGAGTAGGAGACAAAAATGATAATGGTGATTGCCATTCTGGCTGAAAGCCAAGCTTGCGAGTAATCATTCCTGGCATCTCCCTTTCCCTCTCTCTGTGTCTCTCTCTCACTTTGTCTTGCACACCACCCTCACTTTCTCCAGTCCTGTGAACGCCGGCAGAATGGGAATATGTTTTGTGAGACCTTATCACAGGCACTGGGGTGTAATTAATTGCTTGTGGCCACTGGGTCAATGTACAGATGTAGTTTAAGGCTGCTCCCCGCGGCCTCAGCTCACCGGCAGCCTGGAACAGTTCCAGCTGGTACTGCTTACCTGGGCCAGTGCTCTCTCTCTCTCTGTCTATCTCTCTCTCTCTATCTCCCTGTTTGTCTCTCTCTATCTCACAGTCTCTCTTTACCTCTCTCTCTATCTTTACTACTCTTGTGGAGTTTTGGAGTCTTTGTGGCTTATACATCAGAGGACTGACAAGGCTCTGGGTAGTGCGGTGTCTGTTACAGAACTACTTGTTCCTTCCACTGTAAAAAGGAGGCTTTGGATGGAATAGTGACAGTGAGACAGTGGCATTGTCCATGTATTGCATACGCTATGACTACAACATCAATATATTGCATGAATGTCCTATTCATTGAGTTTTACACATAGTAGCTATCAATTAATTGTACAGTACTGTAAATAATTGTACAGTTTGGCAGGCAAGACAGACAACCAAAGGTCAGGTGGTCATTGTAGGTCCTGGCTAGGCTTAATGTTTGTACAGTGTTTTGTGTTGGTGACACATCTGATTTGGCTGCCCTCTGGCCGTCTCGGTAGGTCACTAAAAACTGTGAACGTTATAACTACCCTGAGTCATAACAAAACATAATGTTCCAGTGCCACCTGTCCCCCAGTGACTTGGTAGATGAACAGAAGAGCTTTGGTTGTTAGTTCTGCACTGCTTGAAGTGATTATGAGGGTTGCAGGAAAGTGACAAATCTTCCACCACCCCTTTCCCCCTAACCATTTTATTTTCTCTTTTTTGCTCTCCCTCTCCCCATCTCCTCCTCTCTCCAATCAGTCATCCCTTTCCAAGGCCAGCTGCCATCGGACAGTGCTGACAGAGTGCAGAGTGCATATTCATGTCATTTAAAGGAGAATTCCGGTGTGATATTGACCTAAAGTGTGTTGAAACATGATACCGAGTGTGAACGTATGTCTCATAGCCCATCTCGGCTTTTCCCCTGCACTCAAAAATCTGGCGCTAGTTAGCCGATGCTACCAACAGCTTTTTCAATGGTGGTGCTTCGGCATCGGGCTAGCCATGCAAATAAATCACTGTTTTACACCATTTACGAGGCTCAATGTATCTCCACACTTCATTGGTAGACTTCCGAGGGCCCTGACATTTAAAACGAGACATTGAGAACTTGTACTGGTAGTTTACTTACAAGACGATTTATGCAGACAGTATCTTCACGAAGTTTAGCGTTTGCAGCCATCTTGAATTTAGTCACGATAAGTCGAGCGACGAGTAAGAATGAACAGGTATGATAAGGGATCAGATTCCAAAAATAATTCAGTGGAAATGCATGGATTCCAGTTTCTTCCAGTAGCAGCAACTGGAATCCATGCATTTCCACGGAATTATTTTTGGAATCTGAACCACACTCTGTATTATGTTTCAACACACTTTAGGTCAATATCACACCGGAATTCTCCTTTAAATCAGTCCAGTTCCATCCCTGGCTAACCCAGCCCATGGCTACTTACCTTTGGTTTGTCTCTTATTCCCTTATCCTTGCACCCCACCCCAACCTGCTGTCTGTCACACTGGTTACCATGGTGAGGTCTGTAGCCGGGGAGAAAAAAAAGAGAAACTTCCTTGCTTTGAGTATTGATTAAAAAATGGAGGCAGAGGAGGGACAGAAATAGCAGCAGTCACCTAGAGGACTCATTTTCGTTCTCCCAGGCATGACTGTCAGCTGTAAGATTTCTTACTGTCTGTGGAACGGAATATCAAATGGCACACTGCTTACAGAAGTAAAAATAGCTGGTTCACTGGCTCAGCCAAACAAAATAAGATAAATCAAATTGTGTGTTGCTACTGTCATGCTGTAGATGACTGCTTTTGTGAAGCTTGGAAATATGGTCTTTTTAGATCTTGAAATACCTGAAAAAAAAGGAAAGGTTATCGAGCTTGTCAAAAATGTCACATTCACAACGGCTGCCGTTTTCCATTCACTGTACTAAAGATATTCACAAGGAATGAGCATAGCAAGGTCAGCTACCTACTAATGGATAAAACGTGTAGGTTGTTTCAAGGCCAGGGTAATGGTTATTATTAGACTAGGTTAGCATTAAACTGTCTAAGTGTTCAATTAGATTTTTTATGTCGATATTTATGAGTTCAGGTTGTCTTTTATTGATTACTGTCAGTCTAGCTGAAATAATGTACCTGGAGCAGTTGTAATATTCTTGTTGGCCAAAAGGGGGCAATACAATGTTGTGTGAGTCTAGCCGTGCTGTAATGGAGACCACCGAATATGTTGATGGTGAGACTTTATGTGCGTACTGGGGCGTAGCCTTTTCCCTGATGAGGAGAGGTTCATCAAAGGTTAATGATTTTTTTGTTTGTTTTTGCAATTTTATTGTCGAGGTCAAAGTGAGGAGAGTGACCTGACCCCTCTGGTCAGCTGCTCAAAAATGGGGTCACAGTTTAATACAAAAGGGGGGCAATCACTATGTCAGTATTGCAGTGGTCATGAATGTCAGGTTCCTCTTTACGTTTTACTGACAAATGGCGAATTACTGATTTAATGCACTAAATGGTTATTGAAAATGATCCATGTTTTGATCCCCCTCCAACTTTGTCAACAAGGCTTCTCCTGCAGCAGTCTCCCCACCCCTCTTTCAGAGCAGATGGACCCTCCGTAGGATGTGCCCCCCATGCTGCCTCCATACTGGCTTCCAGCAGTTCTCCATTTCTCTTTCATGCACATGCACACACATACACACACTCCATCTCTCTCTCTTTCCCCACATGCATATACACTACACATGTACAGACACACACACACACACACACACATAAAGAGAGAGAGAGAGAGTTTGCACATGCATTCATTCTTTAGTCTCACTGACTCCCAGTAACAAGCTCCTTTAATTATTTCTACCACCACAGGCTGCTCCAGTCCCCGTCCCCACCCCTGTGCTTCTCCTCGCCCCTCGCCTGGTGCCCTTTTATGCTGCGCTTGCAGTCCCGGCCATCCCTCTCTTCAAGTGCCAGGGGGAGTGGTGGCCATCCAAAGAGCTTCAAAGCATCCAGGAGCAAGAAATGGAGAGGGAGGGAGTGAGAGGAAGAGAGAGTGGGAGAGAGAGAGAGAGAGAGAGAGAGAGAGAGAGAGAGAGAGAGAGAGAGATAGAGGGAGAGGGATAAAGTGAGGGAGAGAAATGGAGGAGGATAAGTGAACTCAGCTTACCATGTAGAAAGAGGGAGATTATGAGATACACTGTGTGCATGTGTGTGCGTATGAGAGAGACAGTGAAAGAGCAAGAATAGTGAGGGAAAGAAAGAATGATAGCCAGAAGAGAGAGGAGGAGATGGAGAGAGGGAGAGTAGATGGAGACAGATGACACATGGCTGTGATCTCTTGGGCCAGTGTATATGGCTAAATCATTAGAAATGTTATTCGGGCAGATCAGTCCTTTTCTGCTCAGATGAGGAGACGCGGATTCCCAGAACACCGGTCCCCAGGTGACGGTCTCCATGACAATGCCTCAAGCAGACCTGGGCTAAAATACACCAAATAAATCAAATGGAAACACTAAATTCACAGAAGCAAATCATACAATATGGGTATGTTTTTGAAAGACAAATGGCCTGTTCAACAGCCATCCAGTATGCAGCAGCCCATGTCAAAGAAATCTATAAGAGTCAGCATCAGTTAAAGTCACTATACTGGATTTTATACAGGCCTATTTAGACTAATAACTATATGTTAACAACCAATAAACATGTAGGCCTACACTGCTGTCCAGTATGCCAAGACTGATGGTTGTCTACTAAAGGTGCTAATCAATTATCACGGACCTTCAGCTCTTCATCTGCCTTTTTTGCATCTTGCAAACACACTCATAACAGAAACACTGATTCTGACAAAGTGAAATAAAAAAATCCCTTATATATACATATATATATATATATATATATATATATATATATATATATATATATATATATATATATATATATATATATATATACACGGAGCGTCTATTTACACCCCTGGTACGAATAGCCTTGGCCACACAGCTGAGCTATTCACACCCTGTGACATAACAACAAAAGACGTTGCTCACGTGCACAAAAAACATGGCGGACAATCGTTTTTTCGTCAGCAGAAAGTGAAGAATTCTGAAAGGTTTCGGCACTAATATATGTTCAAATTAAGTTTTAGATTGAAAAGTTGTGTTTTATTTTCATAATCTTTGTTCAGTGAACACATACAACCGTCAGTTTGTTAATTAACACAAATTTTGTGAATATGACGCTCAGGCCTATAAACTACCTGCAAACACCCATCTGGAAGTGGATAGTGCAGTGGTTATGGACATGGTTTAGTACATGGGAGACCAGGGATTGATTCCTGCGTGATGCATTTTGGCAGAGTGCGCGCGCATGTGTACCAACCAAGGCGCGCAATTTGAACAAGAAATCGGTTCTCAAACGGAAGTTTTGATTGCAATAATTAGCTAGTTCATGCAACAGGGTGTAAATAGCATACTTTACTATATACACCAGGGTACGAATAACATCCACTTCTAACTATACATTGATGCAAACAGTATACCTTATATTCAGAGTGTCTATTACACAGCTGAGCTATTCACACCCTCTGACGTAACAACAAAAACATGTTGCTCATTTTTTTTTTTTTTTTTATTACATTGTGTGATCAATATGCCAGAGTAAACACTGATATTTGTACCAGACAAGGTATTAATAGAACACATTGCTGTGTGCACCAGGGTACAAATAGCATACATTGATATTTGTACCAGACGGGGGTAAGAATAGAATTCACGTCTAATTGCACCTGGGTACGAATAGCATACACTGCTAATTGTACCAGGGGTGCAAATAGCCTTACCAATATATATATATATAATAATTAAGCAATTCGACACGAGTGGGAGTGGGGTTGGGAAAGGAGATCACCACGGCTGTAATTCGACCATAGGTCTGAGGCAGAAGGCCGGCTCGCCACTCGTTGCCACTCTTGATGACTCATAGAATGCCTCTCGTTTAATAAAAAAATAATAAATAGCTCGACCAGACCTAACTGTTGTAGCCTATAATGTCTAACAATTAAGAGGTACATTTAACAATTAAATGGGGTATTTCATTAAAAGGGTCAAAAAGGGAAAAAATATCGGTTGACTTTTGACGCTACACAGTTTATAATCTCTGGAACTCATGTGTGCATTGACTCCTGTTTCCTTGTGGTGATGTGTAGGTGATGTATATTTCATTCCACCTGGGGCGCCTCCTCCCCTCATCACTATTTCAACACGCTAATTAAGCCCACCAGCTTAATGACCAACAGTAATTACCTCGACCCATTTATTAATGTGCAAGTATGTTCACACCACCTGGTGCACCAAAGGAGAGTGAAAGTCTATAACACTGTGTTCTGAATATTCATTCACTACATAGTGTACTATATAGTGAATACGTGTATGATGGTTTTTCATTAGTGCATCATTTCATGAATAAATATTTAGTTATTCACTATATAGTGCACTATGCAGTGCATGAGTGGGTGTTCCGAATACAGGGAAACAGCCCTGACTCCTGGTAGTCCTGCATTTCCAGGTGGTTGCTGCATTCATTACTGACCAATCAATGGTAAGAGAGACAGAACGTGTTCTTTATCATAGACTGTCCAGGTGCAGTCCTACTGTAAATTGTAATACATTTGCACTTTTGTCATATTTTTGCACGCTCTAATTGCCTGGTCTGTGAGGGCACAGGGTGGTGTGCAATCCAATTGGCTGTTGAGCTGAAACAATCAACACAGAGCAATCACAGACTACACCTTTAATTATAGTTGTTGCTTAGTGGCACATGGAGAAACACGTGTGGCAGCTCTTCGACATTGCGAAAGGCAATCCCTTCAGGTTATTGGATATAGTAAGGACCAATGTGATGGTTTTTGTACATGGGGACAACCCTGGACAATTCTTGGACATTGAAGGGACCAGGGATGGCAGAGAGGCAGAGCAGAGATCATTTTTCCACTGAAAAAGGAAAAATGTCTACCAAAGGATCTTTTTGGCTGTATGTGGTTATGGTTAACCGCCAGAGGTATAGCCAAATAAAGATGAGATAAAATAAGATGACTGCCTCAACAATGCTAACTATTATAATGACCATTGAGTCATCACAGCTGAATCTTAGAACAAGAGAGAGTGGAGTAATCGTGGAATCGAGACCTCTTGAGGATAATGATTTAAGTGGCAGAACACCAGACAATACAGTAACACTACATTTGGTGAAGGGCTTGTACTTCGGCTTTAAGCCTTACTAATGACTTGTGGAGGAGGATAATTGTTATCATCGCTAAGCACTGTTGTTGCTACTGCTAGCCAAGTGTGCCTCTGTTAGACTTGGCCTTTCATGCTTCTGAAGTGCATGGATCTCTTTATTATTGTATCGTCTCTCTCTCTGTCCTTTTCACTCCACTCATCTTTTACCCTCAGCTCCTGGAGACGTTGCTAAAGTGATGTGATAGGCTTTGTGTGTATTGAGCATCTCTCTCTCTCTCTCTCTCTCTCTCTCTCTCTCTCTCTGTGATTAAAGAGAACTTAAAGAGAACCTGGATGAAGAAACAGTCGTTCATATATGCTGAGCTGGCTGAAGGCACATGACATTGGCGCTCACTGAAGTGATTCCAAGGATAGAGTGCTCAAGTGAAGACATCAATTATACAGTAGATGAGATCAAACAGACCTCCATACCATAGGCACTGAGACACCTGTCAAATCCACATGTGCTATCACATACACATTCATGCACATTAATAATAATAATAACAATAATAATAATAATAATAATAATAGTAATTATGTTATTGACATTCTACAAGAACATAGCCATACGTCAGAACAATCTGAACAGGGTTCATTTTTTACCTCATACATGTCCGCCATCATACAAACTCCAAAAAAATCTGTTCTGAGCTCTGACAGAACTGCAGTTGATTCATGTGGGCCAGCTTAGGCCAGATTTGTACTGTAGGCACCAAATCAGGCAACGGTGCTAAGAGGAGTCGGCTTGGAAGCCAAATAGGGGTCCTGTCTCTTCACATTAGTGTAATGGACGAGACGGGTGCTGCCATCATGGCTAAGGCTCTGAACTAAGAGGACTTTGCTCAGCTACACTTTGTGTAAAATTCCTAATTGATCATGGCATTGCCTTGTGCCATTTGGAGGGGTGCCCACGGCATGGGCCTAAAAAACAGCCTCTGTGAAAGGAAAAAGACAAAACGTTGAGGCAACAAACAGAGGAGAGGATGAGAAGAGGACTCTGACGGAGGACTGATGAAACCTAACTAGGTCAAATCCAAACTGAAGCAAACTTGTATAGGCACATTTATATATTGTCGTTCTAGGTAACAAATATATTTTATACAATAGTTAAGTCCGGTCTACCTATTTACCTACAGTATTTGTGATGAGACGAATGAGTGTCTTAGGGCATCCCTATTCTGACACTTCACTAATCACTCTGCATTTGCAGTGAATTGTCTGACGCAAACATTCCATTAATTCAAAGTGAGAGAGCAGTGATTTTAAAACGTCACATTTGGATGTATGTTCAGATTAATGTTTAACGCGAGGTCTAGCAAGTATACAGATTATTGTGTACATATTGCCTCTCTCACTCAGTTTGGCTACAGAGTGACACATTTTGTTGCGTGAACCATATCCCTTACCAATATTTAAACATTCAGCACCCCATTGTAAATATATCATCACTTAGACATTTCCTTGTTAATGACCTCTAAAGTAAAATCGATAGCCAAAACATGGGACGACTGAAGTAATATTGAAGTAATTGTACAGGTTATTTTCAGGCATATTATCAAAAAGTGAAGGGCACAGAGCGCCTGTTATATGCAGGGTCACATCCCATGTGCCTTTGTGACACTTTCTGAAAGAGCCAATATTTTCTGGAGAGCTTCAATGGGCTTAATCAAAGCAATTGATCAGTTCCAGGAATTACTGTTATTATCCACTTGGCAGAGAAAGGCCATCGGAAAAGCGTCTTTTTAAAAAAAAAAAAAAAAGAAGAAAATTGGTTGGATCAGGCTGAAACACTGCAATAATTTGTTAAATTAATCTGCTATAGCACTCTTGACTTTTTAAATCTAAAATTAAAGTGATAAGCATCACAATTTATTTTCATTTCATTTGTGAAAAGTAAAAGCCTCTCAGTATCTGATGTATTACATGTTTGTGTTTTACATTGGTTAATGGATTTGCTTGTCCAAATATGTGTGATGCCCCCTGCAAACAAACAAACAAAAAAGCAAGAAGGCCTCAAAGAAGGTACTACTGGATTTTGGCTTCTTCCTTTTAAAAAAATAAAATAAAAACTTTCTTTTATAAATTCTTTTATTGCTGATATCCCATTTCCTTCTGCAAACCGTTAATAAACTTGGTCCCCTTATTCCTCTCCATTTGACAGTGAAAGATCTCCTAGATGAATGAAAGTGATGGTATTACTGGTGACAGTGCAAGGAGTCAGGAGTTGAGGTATTAGTTCTTATCAGGCAAAAGCAGTTGTAACCTGCAGGCTGTGAGGAGCACATGGGCTTGAGAGAGAGAGAGAGAGAGAGAGAGAGAAGTGAAGAGGGGGAGCGGGGGAGTGGGGGTGAAGGTGAAATGAACCCACATCACCAAGTGTACACTATTGATTGATCAGAGCTAGCAAGATTAGCCATGGGCAGCTAGTGTATTAACCTTCATCTCAGGGGTTAGAGGTTGTTGAAATGACCTTTGGAGCAGCGAGTAGAAAAGCCAATTGTGTGTAAATGGATTGACCGACAGTGCGGACAGTGATAGATACTCTCCACTCTGGTCCAGTGCATTTTCTTCTGTTAGCACTCATTCAATCTCTCGGCTGTTTGTCTCACCCTCATCCTGTCTTTCTCTCTCTCTCATTCACTCTCAATTCCTTGTGGCTTGACAATTCACTGCCTGTGGTCACTGTCCCATCGCTCTTTCTGTCCCTCGCCTCCCCCTGACCTGGCTGCTGCAGGCCCACTATAGCATGAATCTGGGCCTCCAGCCCTGCTGTTGCCTCCCAGAGCAGCAGGTGGCCATTCCACACCTGGCTCCAGCCTTCTGCCTCTCTGGGGCTCCAGCCTAGCTCAGGCCAGATGTCTGTGGATGGGCAGTGGAATGGCATATAATCTGTGCTTTTTGTCCAGCAACCATCTCTCTCTCTTTCTCTCTGTCTCTCTCTATCATTTTCTCAATCATCTCAAGAGAGAGCTAGAGAGAGAACAAATGCATGAGTATGCATGATATCTTTGTGTGTGTGTGTATGGGTGTGTGTGTGTGTGTGTGTGTGTGCAGGCACGTTAACAATTTTCTGTGTTAATTGAAATGCCTTGCGGCCACCAATCCGTGACATCATACATTCAGTGAACTCTCAGAAGGTGCACGCAGGCACAGTGCTGCAGGAGACTTTGGGAGCATGGTAAGGTACTTGGCAGTTAGCCTATCTGAACATACAATAGTATTCAGCTTAGAGATAGAGAATAAAATGTTTAAAGTTGTTTCATGTTTAATGACGTAGGCTATCAAACCCGTTTTAACCATGTCGTGGTCCATCCATTTCAATAACCTGGCAGCTTCGAAAATCTAAGGCTCTAAGGCTGAACGTTCATAACATATTCTGTTTAGGTTAGGCCTACTATGTTATAGTAGCTTAAGTTAGTAGATAGTTCATAAAACAGAGTAGGCAAACTATAAAGTAGGCTTTTCTAAATCGTTATAAGCCGACGACATAGTTGTATGTCGACATACTGTAGTTAATTGTTTAACTAACCCAATTCCACACGTCGTTCTCTGTTTACAGTAGGCTACATTACGCGTCATTTAACAGACCTCTCAAGTCTCACGCATTGAGCGTGAGACACACGCATTTCAATGACTTCACACGCTCACACATGGCATTTCTCACTCCGAAAAATTATTAACTTGCCCGCACAGAAATGTGTAAGGGCTATAGCCTATATTTTACAAACGTGTCACACAACGTTGCAGTCTGTGCGCTCATTCAGTTAAGCAGGGATTAAAGTGAAAAAAAAATCGTTTGACTGAACTTTTTTCAGGCCGGCCATAAGTCATACGTTGTTCATTTCTACCTATAGAGATAGCACCCCTTTTGCGGTCGCGACCTATTGGTTTTTAATGTACAGAAAGATGCAAACAGCAATGTAAAGCACCAAATAAACACCAAAACGAGGCTACAGGGTACTCTTAACTTACTATATAATTAATGCCACCTACAGGTGAATGCATAGAACATAACAATCCTATGGTTTGTGTACCCTGTAGCCTCGTTTTAGCCGCCATGTGAATAAGGCGAATTGAGAGTGTTCTTGATTGAGATTGAGTTTTACTGATGAACAAAACAATATTTCAATACAAATACAAGTTTGCAAGACTTCACATTTCCTCATCAAAGTAACGAATCAGAACAGTCTATATTGTTCATATTTCCATTTTTTGCCTCATCTGCATTGAATGAAAACATGGTAATTTTTAGTTTTACAGACAACTCAGTTTTCCAATGAGCAGCAATACTGTGTGTGCTCTTGCAGAAGGTCTGCGCATCTGATAACGACAATCTGGAGAGGGCGCTTTTGTCTTCAGCAACAGATTGTATAAGGTTGACAAGAGGTTGCGATATGGTGAGGGACAGGTCTTGTTGCGCTATGAAAGAACATGCGTAGCCTACTTTCTGAGCGCAAAAACGGTCAGCCATAGATAAGCGTAGCCAGGGGCGCCTGCAGGAATTAATGCTATGGTACGCACACCAATCACCCCCTCCCCCGCAAAAAAAAATTCACTCGTGAACAATATTTGTCCGTTTTAGGTCCGTGCATTGGTCAGTCAGCAAAAAAGTACCCTACATAGCATAATAACATCATACAATAATACAACGACAACGTCTACAATGACCTATTCATTTGGACAACTTGATACAGCCATATACAGGCTAAAGTTACCTTTAGTTTTGTTCTAGCGTAACGTGACGCCTGACAAGCACACCAATTGCCTACCTTGTCCTTGTCCATCTGGAATAACTCCTAGCGTTGCTGCCTCCATCCTTTCTGTTTTCGTTGTTTAAAACTTGTGATATCCATGATGAGTATTGAGTTCATGAATTAGCTCAACATTGTGTGCTGATAACCATATATAGATAGCCGAGTAAAAGAAAACAACAAGTAGCCTATTGCGTGCCTGCGTGCATATTCTCTCTCCTGCTCAAACAAAATGTGTGCATGTTAATTTTGATAACGTGTTCACTAACTTTACGTACCGGTAATAGAAAATAGTAAATAGCCTGATGGCATGCAGCTAATGGGATACTGTGCATAGTTGGGAAGGTATGGTAGTCCAATTTGGTGTGAATACACACACACACACAAGGGAAATTTTCTCTCGCTGTTGAGTAGCCTGATGGTACGCACAGTGCGTACAGACGTACACCTGCAGGCGAGCCTGAGCGTAGCCTACCTCTGTCGTGGTGGCTAGTTGCACCAGGTAGATGTCCTGAAGTGCACGAACTTTAACCTTATGGCGGTCTTCTGATTGTTGGCGTGCTAAAACGTTTTCCTATTGCATCCATAAACAATTTTCCTACAGCAAACCGCGCAAAAGCAAACCCCTGGCATTTTATTTTTTTACACCATTGTTAGTTCTCCCCCGTTTCCAACAGCCGCCCATCTCCATTTATTTTTTAATTTTTGACACCTGTGCCTTCCTTTAGCAACTCATCCATGACAGCTAGTGGCCTTGCCAAATATACGCACACAAATCATGACGCTAATATGCGAGGTTCTGGTGGGCCTACTGGTTATGGTTTTGTGCTATACATTAATAATAGCAAAGTTTTAAGTTGACTGTTTTAATTGCATGGTTATTTTTGTCAACATACGCTCACAACCTACTGCCGTTAAAAGTGAGGCCTAAGCAAAATAGGCTACAAAGCTGTCTGTGCGTCACAAACACGACTGACCGACCCCCTTACTCAACGCGATATTATTATTTTATGTTAACACGCTCAGTCAAAACCTTCCGTCGCAAATTGTGAACATTGTTGTACATGTCAGACGGGATAGGCATAGGCTACGGTTTATATTGCGTCGCTTTACACATAATGTTAGTTGCATTGATTAAAAACTGTAACAATAATAGTACATCGGGTGGCATAGCAGGCTATCTGACCTCTCCTGACAAGAGTTCGCGATAGTAAGAAATTGTCTAGGCCTACATGATGCACGAAAAGAACACAGCCTCCGAATTCGCACATAGAGCTCACAATATCATATCCAAAAAAGTTAAACGGATTGGGCAACCTCATCAGCTGTCTCGATTGTGTCACAATAATCCAACTTTTAGACCGTCCTCCAGACGTGTTCTTTTTTTTAAGCAAACGCCCCAGGCCAATGAGACAAGCGTGTAGCTACAACATAAACAAAGCGAAACTCATGGCTGATCTTCTTGAGCGGTCTCTGATTGAGACACAGAAAGCAAGAACACTATAGGTCTTTAAACATTTACCATCACACACATTCATTCATCGGACCTAATATTTGTGGGCTAGTTTCCTTAAAAAAAGGAAAAGAAAAGGTGAATCCTTACATTCAGGCATTCAAATTAAACTTCATTAAAAAACATGTATTTTTTTTCTCCATTTCCTACCAATGTATGATGCTTGCATGAGGCAAACATCCCAAAACAATAGCACCCATATAATTCTTGCTGTTTTGAGAAGTATTTCTTTTCTTATGCAAGCATCATGCAACCATGCAAAAGCAATGAAACTAATTATATCTTACATTAGTAAAGCAGTCCTCTGATGTGCATGTCACAAAACATTTAAGTGAAAGTGCATGTATAACAATATAGGCATAATAATGATTGTGATAATGATAATGACAATTTGATTTTGAGGGAGTGGGGTTGGGTACGTGTAGATGAGCCCTATGACCCCAAAGTCTGCCATGACTGGGCCTCAGGTCAAAGAAGTTTGAGAAAGGCTGGTCTACATAACCTGCATCAGATTGAGGTTTTCAGTGATGCGCCTGAAGGCACGGATTGAGGACCCAGTCAGTTACATCACAATATGCACATTTGTTTAAATTCATACCTACGTAATCACCATGACCAAAATTGTACTTTTTTTTTACTTTGAATCTTGAAAAAAAAATATTGACCTACCTACCGACCCATTTTTTTTTATTTTTTTTTGGCTGTTACTGCAAACAAGAATATTTTTAAGGATGGCCTCATGACTGTGAAAATGGCTGACATTGAACCATAGTGCTTTAAATGGGAGCCCCCAGTATCAGTCATCAAGGCATCAAAATCTGCCACAAACACTTACAACACACAACATCACTCACTCATCGTGTCAACATCACTGTTCAAGAGACCATTTTGGGGCTAAATGTGCTTTTTCTCATTTGGTTGTTTTCTGTTTGTTTATAGAGCAGAATGAGCCACTGCTGTTCAAAGGGCCCATTTGGGTGAATTTATTATTATAATTTATGTTATTATTACTTATTATTATTATTTACTATAGGGTTCTAGAATAAATAAAACAGTGTGTTTGAAATAATGAAATTTGTGCTCTCTCATGAAGCTGGGTCTATGGGACATGGGGAGGGTGGGTCCCCATGAGAAACAAAGTCTCACTCCTTGCAAACTTCAAAACTTGAGAGCCCTGCTGTCATTTCACTCAGTGGCCACACGCACAGCCCGTGAATCTGCAAGACACCAGCTTGCTAATGGTGGTAGTTCACTGTGATAAACATTAAAATTATAGCCTGACAAGCCAGACTAGGCAATAACATATTTGCTGCGGCTATGTGCGTCTAGATTTCGAGGCTATTAAAATTAGCTTTGAATTTAATCAATAAGATGAAAGATGTTTTATTTTGATATAATTTGCATGTAGTCTATGTATTCTCTATTGGGTTGTAATCAAAATTAAGTTTTAAATAAAGTTAACACGTTTTCTGAAAATTTTGTTCCATGTGCCCTTTTTATAAATTTGAGCCCCTGCATGCCCCTTCAAAGGTCTCTGCACTCCCCTGTGTGTGTGTGTGTGTGTGTGTGTGTGTGTGTGTGTGTGTGTGTGTGTGTGTTTCTATTCTGGATGTGTCTTTTTTCCTTTCCGTCCTCCCGCTGATGTATTTTGGCCCAAAGCTCACTTCGATAATGACACTCATCTGTAATTGGCAGTGAGCCGCCATGCCATCATCCCATAGTCCAATCACACTGCAGTGTGCAAAACTGGTTCAATTCCCTCGGGTCACACTAGGGGGCGGCATAATCAAATGAAGAATAAACAATAAAACACAAAAGTGGAATATGCAAGCACGGAAAATAAGCACGGCTGTCTATGCATACACAACAAATGACCTGTCCTGTCTTTAAACGCACATCATTGACATCCTGAGAGATGTAGAAAAGCCAAGATGTCAAGAAACTGTCTTACTTTGGGAGTCACAGATGGATCAGAATACTGTCTGTCTGGACCCAACCGGCATATTTGGGGAAATATTCTGTATTTGCCCCTACAGTCTATGTTCTTGGTTCTGCTTGGATATAGAGCTCTGTTTGGATGATTGCAAACAGCAACATGCAAGCACTCATCACTGTTACAGTAAATGTCTGTCTTTTTAATGTAATGCAAAGCTCTAATGTTTTTCAGCGCCCCCTCTCTTTCATTTGCTTGTAATAAGACTCTAGTTCCCCTCAGCAGAGAGTTGATGTTGGCTGGAGCTACTGTGTTGAGGGGTAGTGGTGAAATTATTCCATTCAGAAAGGAAATTGAGAGGTTGGAAAGAGGAGCAGGGAGTAACAGTCACCGAACAAACAGATAAACAGCTACAGCAACAGAAAACATTACCGCCTGAGGTTGCACTCTTACTTTTTCCTGTCTAACCACCACCCTCAACTCCACAGCCTGAGGTAAATAATTAAAAGTTTTAGTGGTGGTAGAGTGATAATTCAACTCTGTTAATAATTAAATGATTCTGGTTGGTAATGCCTCAAAATGTTCTAGTCTAATAAGGCAGCCTTAAGATTTTGTGTTCAGTGATATATTGTAGATATTTATCATACAATATAGTATACATACAGTAGATCTTCTCAACCAATCGCATCATGTCACAAGAGCTTTCAAAGAGAGTTTTGGTCTAAAATAGCAAGTTACCTAGAAAAGGCATGCGAAACCTTGCTAACACCATCTAGAGCCACTACTATAGAAGCTTGCTAACATGCTAACTGCTGTCTTTTGGAGGTGTAGATAAAATGTCATGCTGTGAAAACATTTCTTTCATTGTTTCTTTCATGTGTTCCGAACACAGAACAGCATATCACCCTGGATGGCTGTTGGAAAGAACTTGTAGGCTATTTATCTCTCCTTCACATGATCATTATAGGCTACCATACCAGTTGCCTGATAAAAGGTAACCACCTCAAAAAGTGGTAAATTGTTGCATGTTGTTTTAAAGGCTAATACAGATTAGTGGTGGTCTGTCTCTCAGATTAATAATGTGTTTTATATAATCTTGTCTGTGTAACACATAATTAGTCATGGATCAACTGTCCTTTATGAGCAAAACTTTGAGTTGGTTTTAAGTTAAGATGTATTTGATTATTGATTATGTTGAGGTAGGTCCATGGAATACGAGGTCAGTGTAATCCATCTACTCTGTGTTGGATTGGCATTAGAATGCACAGTTTGTAATGGGGGGGTCTCTATTTCCTTTTTTAGTGCTGACGCACATTCTGAACTATTCAGAGAAGAGTATCTATTTTGAAGGGCTACACTCTCTGTTTGACCTTGCATTGAGTGAATCAAGTTTGCCTAAAGGACACTCAACCTGTCCCTCCCTGCCAGAACATCAAGTTGAAGTACTGTCCCTGCTCCCTGTCTCTTTCTGTCTCTCTTCCTGATCAAAGGGGAAAATGCATGCGGTGCCTCCTCATTAATGCAGTGTAAATGGTGACCATGAGAATGGCAAGTCTCCCAGGGATAGACGCATCCTGTTCAGCACACACAGCATCACTCTCTTTCTATATGCCTCCCTCTTTCATTCATTCTCAGTCTCTCTCTCTCTCTCTGACACCCCACCCAGTCAGATGACATTCCACAGCAGAGGGAACAGGGCAGCATCAAGACAGAATTGTATTAGATTTGGAATAATAAGGTGCATTATGGATGATAATTGACCACGCTGTGAGCGACGGAAAATTATCCAATCTCCGAGACACCATTATTTTGTGATTTGCAAAGAACACTTTTCATTGCTGTTATTATAATATTTTAACTCTTTTTCACATATCTCTAGGCCATTTTAGTGAAGTATCTTGGGTGATGATTTCCTGTGAATCAATCAGACACCATAATCCTTTGGGTGTAGAACACAAAAGAAATGGACATTTATTTTCCCATTTATGCTAGTGTGTTCCAAATCAGCTGTGTAAACATAATGCTTAAAGGAACCGTATGTAAGAAAAATATTTCAATTAATCATAAAATGGCCCTGATATGTCACTAGACATTAAGAAATCATGTTCATTTCAAATACTTATATCACTGACAACAGTAGTCCGGCCAGGATATTGTCATTTAAAAAGTGAAGTTGCAGCCCTCAACTGATGTTGATGTTGTGTTTTGTCATGTCATGTTGTGTTTTGGCCTGATGCGCCACCCTCCACCTATCTACTAATCACGAAGTCAGTAGTGTTTCGCCATCAGGGTTGGCAACCTCGAGTCAGGGGGGAGGGGGAGGGGATACACTGCTCTTCAGTATTTTGAAAGTGATTGCAGTACCAGTTTTGGCCACAATCTTACATATGGTTCCTTTAAAAGTGATGTGACATCTTTAAAAAGTCAAATATCAGTAACATATTTGAAATGTAAAATAATACCGTTTGGCAGCTCTGTTGCTATAGCATCAATCAGACATGATTATTAACTCTGGAGTAAAAAACAACCTAGGGTCTATTTACGGTAGTTAAAGCATATCTTTCCCCAAAATGCATCTTAGGGTGTTTTTGTGAATGTACCCGAGTCAGACTTTCGTTTAAAAACATAATTATGTCCGAGGCACTTGTCCGTCATTTTAAATGGCCCTTTGAATGGGAATCGTAGGGGCACTACTATTTTGATACATGATCGTGTCAAAATCGCTATTTTTAAAACACTAAGAAGGCTTGACACAACATGAAACTTTGATCGAAGTATCATCAGTGTCTCTACACATGAACTCGAGCATTGAGAACATTATAAAAATAGTAGTGCCCTAATTCCCATTCAAAAGGCCATTTGACCTGAAAACATGGACAAGCTTAAAAGTGGCGCTTCGGATGTAATTATGCTTTTAAATGAAAGTTTGACTCGGGTACATTCACAAAAACACCCTAGGATGCATTTTGGCAAAAGTTACGCTTTAACCAGATCAAATGTACTGTAGCGTCAAATCTGCTCTGCACAGATCTGGCTGAACGTAAGGCATGTTTGTATTGTAAGATTTAGCCAGATCTGCGCAGCGCTGCAAGATTGAACGTGCACACCAATTTGGCGATACCAGAAGAAGAACCCAGGGATTTTTGCTTCCTTCAGATAGAGGTCTTGTTATAACCTCACTGTACACTTTCAAAATGTTCAATATTCAGTTTGTCTGTACCCTCACCACACTACCACAGAAGTGTAATTATATTTTGAGCATTGACAGTGGTATAAAATAGTGTTTGATATCCAGCTAGGTGACAAAACATTACCCCAAGTATGCTTTTATGGGATGTCAGATATATAGCTCTGTATTACATTATATGCACTGTGCTGTTTAATTAGTAAAAGGCAATAACATTATTGGAGGTGTAAGATGCTGCCAAATTTTTATGAGACTGTCCCATATTTTTTACAGTTTGCAGCAGCTCAAGTGCGAATCCAGAGCTCCGTCCCTGGCACTCCTCTCTCACGCTTTCCTCTGGGGTGCCGACGGATGCATATGATGCCCATTCAGAGGCAGTGTAATCCTTCTGCATTATCAGGGCATCATACCGCTAGCTCAGCATGGCCTGAGGTGCCGATCTGACTTTTTTCACAGACAAGCCAACATCTGCTGCCAGCCTGAGCCAAATGCTTGTGCCTCTTGAAAAAAACAAAAAGCAATTGAACCAAATGAGAAGAGCTGATCGCAATTCCCCTAGGAGCCCCCAAACAAGGTCGTATACACAAAGGAGTGCTCATAATTGTTATGGACATGGGAAATTAACTTCTCACTGCTATCTTTGTCAGGGATGAGGGAGAGAGCAAGAAAGACAACAGAACACGAAAATCAGAACAACCAGGTCAGGCAGTAGGATAGGGCTAAAGATTACACTTGCAAATATGTGTTTTCTGTGAATAATTATGCAAAACGTGCGATTAAAAAAGCAAAACAAAGACATTTTTTTCATAAATAGACTCAATATCTTCAAGTTTATTTCATACAATACATTTTACAGTGAGATCTTTGCCAGGGCCTTTGCCAGTGACTATACAAAGGTGTAGGGAGTGGGAGAAGTGGAAACACCAGTCTCGGCTTGAAATGATCGTCTATCCCTTTATTGCCAACAGGCACCATATGTACACTAGATTACATGTTTATGTTCCATTTTTTTTTTTTAAATCTCCATTGTTCATTATTGCACAATTTCTGTTTGGTTTTTTTTATGAACAGAATCAATAAAATAAAGCAATCCATTTTGACAATATAGTACAAAGAAAGAAAAATAAAGTGTTATGTATATATTTATATATATATTCATAGACATTTGAATATAAACAAACGTTCACATTTTTCATGATTTCCAAACTTAATCTGAGAAAAGATCAGGGCTGTACTGCAGGAGAGAAAGTGAGGTTTGATGACGTAATGAATGGCAGATTGTTTGCAAAAGGAACAGGGCTCTATTTCCGGAAGGTTTCTCCTTTTACTGTTAGTAAGGATCCACAGTCTACAGCCAAGGCAGCAAAGACTTTTGTAATATGGTGCTCTGTGTGACTTTTCTTAAGATTCCACCCTCAGAGAAGTGGGATATGACAGTTTTCCTTAATAGCACTATTAAGGACACTAGACAATGTGAGATCAAGACATATCACAGCATAAGTGTGCTCTCTCCATAAAGTAGATTGCAAATGTTGGATCAGTATAAGTAATGGTAGTTTTAAAAAAGTCTGGTCATGAACATCACTACGAGATCAAAAGAGTTCAACAGCAGAGACATTTGTTCTTTTTTATTTGCTTCTTTTCTTGTCTTAGTTTTGGACATTCATTTATATCTCGGTTAGCCTACACCAAAAATATCTCCTAACAATTTTATTGACTCATCTACACAGAGGCAGGTGTATTTAAAGGTGTTGTATGGTCAAAGAGCTTGGAATGAAGAGGCAATAGCATTCATTTCTCCTTCACTGTATCCTTGAGCTTTTTGTGTAGGCCTACATATGTTACGGAATCACTTAATCACCATAAAAGGGTATGCTCTTATAATTTAACCCCTGATTCTACATTACACTACTAGCATTTAAACAGAGGAGATGATTGACAGAACTATACAGCCCCCATTTGATCATGTCATAGCCCACAACCTAATGTGTCCTTTAGTCAACCATCTTTGTTTAAGTTTTATTGTTCTTACTAGATTTAGCTTTTTTTGTTTCAAAATGATAGTCTAAGTTTTTTTTTCTTTTTAATTGGTCAGATGCATATAAACCTCAGGTAGGTAAATTGAAACTGACACTAAATCAATGTTCACATCATCCATTTAGTCAATCGCCTAATACGCTTCAAAATGCCCCTCAGCTGTCATACAGTCTCCTTTATCTGAAAATACTTTGTCTTTTTCATATCACACCCTTTCTTCCTCTTTTCTTCTCCCCATCACCAGTATGTCCTTCTTCCACACCCATTCCGTCCCTCCTGCCCATCCTTACAAACATCAAAGCAGGCAAACATCAGAGGGATTTAGCCTGCTAATGCTAATTCAGTTATCCTTTCATTCATGCACAGTGGGGGCTTGTGGGGTGTAGCTTTCAGAAAAGATGCTCACAGCCATCCAGTACTTTGCTACAGAGGATATGTATACCCCCCGACACACAACCATATACCAAATATGTTTGTGTGTCGGGGGGGGGGGGGGCCCATTTTTTTGCACTTACTTATTAGCATTCTACCATGGTGTTTCCTGGCTAATAGTAAAGGAAAGGTTAGCGCAAGTGCACAAGTGTAGAATGACCAAAGCAGCGTGTCTGAGGTTCATGCGGGGTCTACTCCAGACAGAGGGGCTGCCGATGTGCTTAACAGCCTGAGTTAGTCAGGTTTCCAAAGAAAATGCCTGCTGGCTAAGATGCTCGATTTCATGAGGGCAGTTGATGGGATTGCTCTTAGGGCAGGGGAACGCAGCTCAAAGGCTTCCTGAGGTGAGACAAATGCACAACCACTTCAGTATGAGTGTGGGGGCCTATATTTGTGTGCGTGTGTAACAGTGTGAAGGGCTAGTGGAATTGTGTGGACATGCACTTGTGGTTGTATATTAAATGTGTGTGCATTCTACTTGTGGCTGTGTATTCATTTATGTGTATGCATATGTGCGCGCGCACGTGCGCGTGTGTGTTTTGCCACGTCAAGCAAGAGAGCGTGTCTGTCACAACACTGGGACGAGCCTCAGCAGCGCAGAGCTCCATCCTCTCCCTGACCTGCGAGAGGCATTTTCATATTTATGAGGAAGGCATGCATGAGTCTGTGCCTGCTCTCTCCTTGCCTTGCCTTGTTGCCCCTGCAGGCACGTGTGAGAGAGAGCAGGCAGGCGGGAGAGTAAACTCAGCCCTATCAGAGACATCCTGTGCTAAAGGTATTGGCTCCGAGAAGGCTTCCTGTAACCTGGGGCTCCACAGCATATGTTGTACTGACCAAAGCACTATTTTCCAAACCCCCTATGTGCTTTTATGTGTGAATCCTGGTATCTTGGTATGTATGTGTGTGTGTGTGTGTGTGTGTGTGTATGTATGTGTTTTACCATGTGTGCATATTTATTGTTGCCCTTCCCCCAAATCGCCAATCACTTCCTCAACACAGGAACAAAGACAGGATAATCCAAGTGAGAGCAGCAACACAGATGGCAATCACCAGTAATGGTAGGCTTGCAAAACTGGCTAGGATTTGCTGAAGACAAGCAGTCACACAATCCACAGATCAGGCTGTGTGATAATCGATCCCAGGTTTTGAGAAGCCCTCGGTGTCAGCCGCAGAAAACATCACAAAGCTTGCATGGACAGGCCGCCCCAGGGAGAGCACAGTAAAAACTACACAGCCAGGGCTCCTTACATCCGTTCATCGCCATGCCAAAGCCATGATTTGGGACTGGGAGCCTTTCGCCTGATGTCAACCTGCAATCTGTCCTCTGCATGTAGTGAAATGACACTGGGACAAAATGTTCTAGAAACATAGTCTACTGGCATCAACAACACATGAAAGTAAATGGAGAACGCTTGGGGGTGTGGAGGGTGGTAATTCTGGAGAAGAGGCAGGAGAACGCATGATGGTTATCCTCATCCTTGTGTTGAAGTCGAGAAAACGTGCTTTGCGACCACGGCCAGATTTTTATCTTGTAAACGTCTGTGCAAATTGTGTCGTTGAATGTCATACACAGGGGCGGTAATGCTTTATTTTCCCCCCACCTCTCCCATGACCCCCTGTCAAGGGTAACAAAGCAGCACTGGTGCTGGGCTCTGAGTAATCCCTTTTCAATATTAGCACTTCACATTAGAATTGAAATACAGATGGGATGCTCGCCGAGTTAATATAATCAGTGACCGTTGACAATCGGACAGCGGCTGAACGAGAGAGAGACAGAGAAAGAGAGAGGGTAAGAAACATGGGGAGAGGAGGAAAAGAGGGACTTTAATATGTCCTCAGTGACTCTTCATCCATTCTCTTGATTCTGTGTCCCTCCATCACCCTCGAGGATCACCAAGATTAAAGAATCAACACACGGACCGCCCTTGCCCAGCCACCACAAGCTTCCATCAGTGTTCCTTGTGCATTATTTATCACCAATAAGCCGATGCACACACAGTTCATTTCTTCTGAAGATCATTTCTCTCTAGAATAACTAGCCAATTTGCTGCTCTTTTTTCCAGCCCTGCTTTGACAGTCTGGAGAACAATAAACTGCTCTTCATTTCATGGCAAATTACTGCTGAAGCTGATTGTTTTTTCTCTCTCATGTCGAGAACAAAAGAAACACACTGATGTGGCTGTGCCTGCCATGTGCTGTAAATATAATGTGTGGTATATATAATGCAACAGTCAGCATGCACTTGTGCATAATGGTGTTCTGAGGGACCTCTTATGCAGTCGCTAAGAAAATGCAAAATGATGTTGGCATGGCACTTAAGATACATATATAAAAAAACTTGTACACAAAAACAACAACAACATGCAAAAGCACTGTCCAAGAGTAAGATCTGTAGGAGCCATACCATTCATGGGAACATGAGGGCCTAGAGGTTTTATAGGATGGGGCAACTGCCACTGGTTGGGTCCATGTAGATGACGAAAAAGAAGTGTGCCTTGGGTTTCTGAAACCTCTTTTATAGGATAACTAGTCTGCTGACAGATATCAGACAGTAGATATGGCCCTGCTGATGAACATCAAGATTAGAGGCTAACATATGAAAAAAAGACCTCATGCATATTTTGGTAGCCCCGTTTTGAACTAAAATATATTCCAACGATTGCGAGTGTGTTAAAAATGAATGGCTTTGAAGTACCGCACTTCGTCTCAATCCTTCAAGGTTCAGGCTAGTGCCAGTGTTTTTCCTCTATTTTTTTTATTTAAAAAAAAAAAAAAAATAGGCCAGCGCTTTTGATAAACACAGAATGCTCTCTCGGCAGTGCTGAAACAAAATGCTTTATGATCGGTTTCAGTGCTTTAATACTTCAACAACAGGGCTCTGGAGTCGCTAAGGCTGACATTCAAAAGAACGCACATAAACAAGAGATGGCAGCTGCATTCCGGAAGATAAGGATTCCAATAAACACCCATTATGGTCTCCAAACAGAACGTGACAGAATGACACTTCGGGGTCCAGATCAGACATCACTAATGCAGACAGGGATGATGCGTAATGCCCCACTCATCAAGGTGGCTGCGTAGGCTATACTATAACCTACCTCCAAATTGCACTGCCTTGCGGATTGTTTCTAATTACAAATATATGCTTGTGTCCTTGAAAGAACTTTAGCAGGCAGATTTTAGCAGGCCTCTTTCTTGCTCTCTCACACTTATAATCACTTAAAACACCGCCGAACCCTCTCCCCCACCCAATGCTCAGTTCATCCTGATCACATGTGAACGCTCTAATTTAGCAGCCGCTTAAATTGCCCTGTTGTGACTTTGCAGGCCTCTCTGCAGTAATTCTGTAGCACACGGGGCTGCACCCTTAATATCAAAGGTGCAGCTGCTAAGGCCGGATGTGGGGTCGGAGTTAAGGCAGATGAGCCGTGACGACAATGCCTGCAGAGGAAACCAAGGCCTTGGCAGCAATATCGTAAAACTCAGCCATCAGAACGCACAGGCTGGTGTCTGGTGGTGTGCACTGTCAACAAAGCAAGGCTACAGTTGCTGTTTGGATGTTGTGGCATAATACAGTATGCGGTGAATCTTTGAAATGTCATTAGGTTTGGTTTAGTCTTTTCATTCCAGTCTGTCTGGCACAATGCGAGAGCTTTCAGCTTTCTCAACATGCTAGATTAATCTGTTATGACTCGCTTTGTCTGTAGAATGGAATCCAGATTTTCACAGAAACAGTTTCTATGCCGCTCTCAAAAAGTTATCTCCATGCACTGACAACAACACAGAATATTTTCCTTTGTCTAGAGTATTGTCTTCTGTGGCCAATGGTCCCTGTTTTTATCACAGACTGTTGTTGTGGTTGAAGGGTACAGAAATTGAGAAGTCCCTATGAGCTATGGCAGAACTGGTCCATCATGAGATTAAATAACTGCTCTCTATTCTGTATTACTGATTCTTCAAAAATCTACTTGGACGATATATTCATTGCACACACAACATATACATACATGCACATCTGTACACTACACCACACACACATACATACACACACAATCTGCAGAGCTTCAGAAAGGGACACCTCTGTCCAATTAGTCTATTCAAAAACAGGTGCCGGAAGTGTGGACATCAAAGAGCTCTGAACTGCACTAATGCAGAGGACTGTGAAATATCCAGTCCATCCACATCTTTATCTCTCTCTCTCTCTCTCACACACACACATTCATCAATGTTCAAAGGTGCAGGTGGCCAGTGGCACACAGCCCTGATACCTCTGCTCTTTCCACTGCCTCAACCTGACAGCCGTGGTCTGATTATACTCCCCTTTTTTATTTATTTCCCGTTGCTTGAGGAGCTTTTTGTACTTTTCCACATATCCCCCTCCTCTCTTTTTATATGTATGACAGGAGATGAAATCGCCCAGCCTTTGCTGGATGACAGAGGTGTTTTTTACCTCCATGCTGGGATGGGATGCTTTCCTGTGTGTGTCTATGTGTGCTTGCATGGTGGTGCACAGTCACTGTCTATGCAGCAACTACTTTTATGTGAATGGTGTGGCCTTGGCCCACAGGTTTGATTTAGCGACTGCCAAAAGGAAGTGAAAGGGTGAGCAGTAGGGGGGAGTGGAGTTGGGTGAAGCAGACAGGACAGGTTAGGATTGTAAACATTGGAGGTAAAAGACTGCGTCGTTTTTATACCCCAATAATAATGAAAATATGTGTCGCTCTCGCTCACATAATTAAAAATTAGGCTTTGTGCTGAACTCTCAGACCCACAGATGAAACGTGACAATAAATGAATTGACCTCCCCAGCTATCCAGGGTCATCGTTCCATCTGCCCGACAATGTGTCTAATCATCAAACAAATGTTCCAAACCAATCTGTTTTATTTGAATGCTCGGAATACCGGTGAACTACAATGTTGTGGCCCGAACACAGGTAATTAACTGTCTGCTAGTCTGCCTGGATGTCAAAGCTCTCTCCTGGGAAATCAAACGGGGTTGATAAATCTATTTGAAGCTCATATCGGTGATGACCTCTGTGGTGAACCCCATTAGACAGCAATCACCAGTCCAGGTGCAGGCTCCTAAGGAAGAGGTGAAGATAAAGGCGCCCTCACCTCGGTGAAGACTTTTCCTCGCATCGCACGAGTCGGCGGAGGAAGAATTGGAGAGCCAGTAGTCAGGAAATTATGGGATGACGCAAGTCCCGCTGAATAACAATTGTTCATAACATTTAATTGGAGTGTTATCTTGACAAGTCGTTACAGGGGAGGGGGAAAAGGCCAATACACCTGAAAATCGGCATGTGGATCGTCAAATTTGAGTGAATATTGGCTTCCGACGGTGAGTTTATGCTGTGCCACACACCCCTCCAAGTGCATTCTACACTGACCAGAAAAGGTCTGTAACAATTATTCTGCTGCTTGTGATCTTGGTGTGCTACAGTAAAGACTCCTTGGGCCCTATTTTGACGATCTAAAACGCATGCTCAGTGGCGTTATCAAACGTCAGGCGCATTGTTAAAAAAAGTTGTTCTTCTGTTTCTTAATCAGTCATGGGTGTTTTGGCCATAACATCCTTTCAACCAATGAGAGTGACATCTGTCATTCCCTTTAACAGCAAGCAGCGCAACTTCAAACAGCGCATCTGTATTTTGCCAGTCAGTGGCCAGTGGGTATAGAACACAGAGATTCCACTAAACCTTGCTTTACTGAAACCTGTTTGTGACTACATGCATTCTGCACTTGCCTATTATTTGAACTCAAAGGCAAAGTGAAACTGTCATCACCGTGGTCTCAATTTTTAATGTTCGAATGACTGAATCATGTGCCAGACCAGACCTTCTGCCACACCCCAAGGCTTAATAAAAGTGAAGCGCATGGCGCACAATCCTCCATTGACTGGGTGTACAGTAAGGTAAGAATAAGCTTTGTGTTGGGCTTTGCGCCGCATTTCTGATCATCAAAATAGAGCCCCTTGTCTCCCCACACCCACTCATACAGGTTTGTATTCACCCAAGACATTGTTAGGACACCCTGTTCATCAAGTGAGTTCATCTGTGGGATGGACACCCAGAGGGAAGAAGTGGCTTTGTGGGAGAAGGACAAACAAACAACCAGATTCCAGCCAGACACTCCTGCCTCCATGTTAAGCCTGAGCTACACTGACCTGACAGATGACTTTCAACATCTCTCCCCTCCTCTGTGCTTCTGTGCACTGTTTTTCTTCATATGTCTCTTTTTCTTTTCTGAAGCCAGATTATTGGGTCATTATCATCATGTGTCTCTTTCCAGGAAGCCTTTCAGAGCCTCCTCTAATTGGATGCAGTTAGGCTAACCTGTCTGACCCTTGCTTGAGATGCTGAACTTGCTGATGACTCACCACAGCTGCTTGGCTGACTATGGCTCCCTCTAGGCTGAGACAAAGATTTGGGGAGGGAAGTCTTCCTCATCATATGTGAAATGTAGATTAATCAGGAACAGGGAAAAACAATCAACCTTGACTTTCAGTCTCACATTGAGATTTTTTTGTTGTTGCTATTTAAAAAAAAAAAAAAAGAAAAACTGCTAGAAATTTCTATCTACCCTTCATACGCTCTAAAATGCATGTAGGTATCATTGTCATTGGTAGCATAGCACACATGCAGTTCAATATACAAAGTTATGTACACATATCCAGCACAATTAGAGCACGTTCATTAAGCACTTTGCCCCTAAGTCCAGTGTCATCAAGCCGACATAAAGACATCATAAAGGTGATAGTATATCAGTCGTGATATTAGTCACTCTATGATTGCTTATATCAGACATTGTCATACTCTAGGACACATGCAGCTCTAAAACGTACAGGCGCTTGCAAATTAAGATAATGGTCCGTGAATTTCTGCCTTGTGGCAGTTTGAAGATATCTTGTATGAACACATGTGTTTTGGTATGACTAGTGTGGTGTTAAAATTCATGAAATACTGATAGGGGCTTCATAACTGTCAAATGCAATGGGGTTTGGGGGGTAATATGTTTCCACTCATAAGCTAATATCTACTGAATGGGATTGATCCATCTGAGCCCTGAAGACCGAGTTACAACCAGTGTAGCGTACTGCCACGAGTCGCGGGGCTTGTTAGTGGTTTTTACCATGGCCCTGAGTTCTAAGTGACCTCAATAGTTCATCTATGAAGGAAAAAGGTAGCTCAGCCTTAAAATGGTTGGCATTTAGAAAGGTTTGTTTTTAAGAGAGGTTTGGGTTGGTCCATCATTTGGAGAAAGATAGAAGCTAGAGCTAAGCTGTCCCTTATTGGACAAAGATAGGAGACCTACACCACAAGTTTTTACTCTTGTAGAAATTGGATATTCTCTTACCAATGCTAGTCTATTTATATCAAGTGAACTGTGACATCATACTTGTCATCCAGGGCACACTCAAATCTTATCCTTTATTGCTTTGAAATCAGACTTACTGATAACGTCTTTTATACTGACAATAGAGTTTGTCTTTTGAACTCCAAGAATCTTGGAATGTGATAAAGCCCTTCATTGTTGTGTCTTTTTGAACTTTTTGATCTGCCAAAACCCTATGCAATCCATCACGCCACTGATACCATGACAAGCAATACCCTTGATAATGGTGCTTATAGGATTAACCTTTTGAAATATTTCTTGGATCTATAACACAAGACAGTTGATACACATTAACCACTCAATGTTATCCCCACATTATAAAGACGATCACTACTGACTGACGACAAAGTTCATCAATAGGTCAACCCTAAGTCTTTTGATCACCTGAATCTTATAAAGGAGCACACCAGGTATACTATAATGCTACACTAGTCTAAGATAAAAAAAAAGTCAACTTGAGTGTTTTGAGTGTCATACCTATAGGTTTAAAAGATGCTCAGTTTGTACATGAATACTGTGACTGAGATCAATCTAAGATAGATACTGATCTTTTTCAAAGAGGAATGAGTGCATAATGTAGGAGGACAAGTAAAAGACACATCTTTTGCAATCCAATAATCATGCTAAAACAATGAAGTAGTGATAATTTGTTTTGTTGCAAATCTAATAAACCTTGCTATGGCATATGACACTCAAATTAAAGCTTTCAAAATCACCAGCATTTTCTAAATCTTAGTTTCAGCATATAACAGCAAGAAAGGTTTCAAGCTCTTCGAATGGTGTCAATGGAATACAAATGCCCACTTGTGCTGAAAAAACTATCCTCCAGGAATTCTCTTCTGCATTGACTATAAATGCTGGGAGAAACGGCAGTCCGACATGTGCGAAGGGACAATTATCTTCAGCGCATTTTACTTTCTTCATTTTTTTTTTTTGCTTGGTTGTTCGTCTCCCCCCACTGTATAAAAAGTTCCCAAAATCCCCCCAAAATTTATAAAACTGGAAGCCACTTGCAGAAAATAAGTTCAAGTCAAATGGAGGAACCAAACAGGGAAAGGGGTAAGAATGTGGTGACGACAACACTAGACCTTTCTTTCCTTTGCCTTTAGATCTCTATAAAAAATATCCAAATAAAAATCACTCTGTCATCTTACTGGCTTCTTAACATTTTGTTCATGTTGATTTTCTGTTTGAAAACAGGGAGACAAAAAACGCAACTTGCTCTTTTGAAAAGAGAGCTACCATCATGCCGTCAAGTCATTTTCCAATGGATGCATCGCTAGAGTTGTCTCCTAATCCTCCTGGGAGATAAGCATGCTCGATGCCTCTCAGACACACTGCCCCTCTTTTACTTCCAAAGCAGTTCTTCCTTGGTGGTGATTCTTTGCAATTCTTCCCTGGGAGTCAACCACTTCCTGTCAGGGTCCTGCTGATGAGAAAGCCCAAGCCGGACAACATCCTCTTGCTTCTAGAATAAAGACAATTTAAGCTATTTGGACATTTAAATCTAAATCGAAAACCACCTATAGTGTGGCATAATTGCTACCTTAACTGTCTGCTCACATTCATCATTACTGCACATCCCAAAATGCGATCACAATCCAAACAACGGCCCTCACTTCTGAATGTGAAAACAGAAGCATCCCTCTGACAAAACAAAACACTCCAGTCCTTCACCAAAAGCCTGTCTGTTCATAAAGAGTAGCCCCCTTTGCATACATATCAAATCTCTTCCAATGATTTCACGCTTGCCACGTGCAGTCTATGTAAGAGATTGAAACAGTGATCGCAGTGATCTCTCTGGCATCCACCCTTTGCAAAGTTGTGGCTCCAGGCGTTCTCTCTCTCTGCTTTGAGAAAGGCTGGTCTTTTGTCCTCCATTCTCTGGGTACTCAAGCGGGACCCTTTCCCCCTCCAGTCCCCTGATCAGGGCAGGCCCAGAGCCTCTCCGGTCTCAACTGCTACGCAGCATCACCTGTAACCCCCTTGACTGAGCTGGAGCTGCTATCCAGGAAAGTACAAAAGAGGTATGGGTTAACAAATGAGAAGACAGAGAGATAGAGAGAGAGGGAGAGCAAGAGAAATTTTGTTGTTGTTGTTGTTTTTTTAATATGGAACATCCTGTGTCATACCACACCCTGCCAAACAGACAAACAGGGCTAGTGGCGGACCTTGAGAAGGAGCCAAAATGGGAGGTTTCATCTGTTTTTGTTGGAGGCCACTACTGTTATTTGGCTTGTACTCTTCCCCTCCAGTTCTGTCATGTCTGACTGTTCGCCCTCCACCTCCACCCTGCCTATCCTCTGGTCTGACCAGGGGTTGCTTGTGTAAACCTGGGGCCGAGCGTCCTTCCCCCTGCCGGAGAGATTGCCCTGGTCCAGGCTCCCCGTGCTGTTGCTCTTCTTCACCACTGGGGGCAGCAGTGAGCTGGAGCAGAGAAGGGAAGTGAGCGAGAGGCTGCTCAGTGTCTCAGACAACTGTTCGCTGTTGCTGCAACCGCCAATCACGATGCCCAGGTCCTCGTCGGAGGGGTCCATTGAATCCTCCCGGTGGCAACCGGGGCTGGTGCTGCCCCCGCAGCTGCTCTGGCTCCTCTGATGACCCCTGGTGGCCTGGAGGCTGAACGTGACGGAGGTGGCGGTGGTGTGGGGCGTCAGGGTGTCTCTGCGGTGCGGGCTGCCGGCGTCTCCGCAGTCGCGCGAGGAGGGGGAGTGTGAGGGCAGGGGAAGATCTAGATCCTGAGGCGGCGACACGCTGAAGCTCAGGCCTTCCTCCATGGTGGTCTGGAGACTGCCCTCGGAGCTCCCCGTGGCCAGAGAAGAGTCACTGTGAGAGGGGTACTGCGGAAACACGGGCAAAAAGGACAAGGACAAAAGCAGATGAGCCAATATGGCTGGATCTGTTCACAATGTCTTCTAAAACAAATGACACTGCAGTAATTTAGTTAATATTGAAAAATAATTGTGTTATTATATTGCTATACTCAATATATTGCAGTAATTGGGTACATTATACTCAATGTACACTTACAGGATAATTCCGGTATTTAGCACTTTGAGTCCATTTTCTGGTTTCTTTTGAATGAACTAGAGCGGTGGACACCGACATTTTGATGATGGGTCCTGTTTCGACTTTCTGACTTATTTTGAATCGCCTCTGACAGGCTGGCTATGGGCATGCACAAACATGTATTAAAATAACCCTTAACGTTCGTTTTCAAAACTGATTAAAATCATTTCTCAAATTAACTTTATGTGCTTCATCGGGGTGCTGCACATTAGCATGTTTGAATGAATAGATTAGTATATAATACATTAAAAGCCTTTGAGCATTGATTATGAACTGAGCTGAACTGTGCTGCAGGTCTTCCTCTACCTGGGTGCAGAGCATCCTGCTGTTGGCTCCTGGAGATCGCAGCGAGGCCCAGGACGCGGGAGAGGTCATCCTCAGCCGCTTGGACCGGTGGCCATACCGGGCCCTGGGCGGTGCCGGGATGGCTGCCGAAGCCGGGTGGAAGAACTCGGCTGGGAGCTGGAAGGGACTGGGCGATGAGCCTCCGCACCCAGCACCTCTCCCCTCACAGACACGCCCGCCCTCTCTGGTGCTGCTACTGCTGCTCTCGGCCCGACCTACAGTGTGTCCACAGAGGAGCCAATGAGCTGGATAGGGATGGCGTGTGTTAATTAGTGTTCATGGTGTGTTCATTAATTGAATGACTTGTATACAAGGTTGTACCGCTCCCTTTTGTAGCGCTGCTTTTGGACACTCCGCTTTCTCTGTGAAAGCCACTGCTCGGTGGAATGCCCCACCAGATGACATTAAGAGCTGTAGGTCTACGAGAAGCTTTCAGGTCAAACCGAAACTTCTGCTGAAAGCTAGTCATTTTGCAATCATTTTATACTTGCCTGTTTCTGTGTTAGTCATTTGCTTGGTATTCACTTAGTGATCTTTTAAAAAAAAAAAAAAAAGTTGGTCATACGCATAGTGTGTCAAATGTATTTGATTTGCATCGTCATTATGTATTTGAAATGTATTTGATATGTTGTTGTTTGATGTTCTCTGCCTTGTTTGCCTTGTTGACTTGATGTTCTGTTGCTGTGTGGATACTGTATTTTAATTGAGAAGAACATTAGCTTTAGGCAGACTCTGCTACTGGGCTTCAAACATGTTTGTACATGGTCCCTACACATGATAAAAAGGCATAGCATGCATTTGAAATAGACTTCAAAAATAGACTAGCAAAAATACCCAATGGTGGCAATATATGTATATATCATACATATATTGTATATTTGTTTTGTGCACCTTATTACTGGTCCTACTGCCTCTATTTTGTTAAAAAGTGCTGAGATGTAAGAACGACTGCTTTTTACTGCACTTGCAAAAAATGCACTTAGTTGAAAAGCACATAATTAGCAGGCTGAGTGGTGCTGACGGGAAAGGCTGATTATGCTGGTCCCCATCTCTCTGCAGACGAGGCTTTCTCAAAGCCAGCTCACCAGGGCTGTGCTCCGGCAGGGAGAGGCTGGACTGCTGCAGCTGATTCTGGGCCTTGTCCTCCGGCCGCGCCTCCCCCACCTCCATCAGAGAGCAGTGGCCGTGGGAGTGCCGTGGGTCTGAGGCCGTGTCCCAACCCTCCTGATGGGCCTCTGTCTCCACGGAGCTGTGGATGTCCTCCTCATCCTGAGAGGGAGAGAGAGAGAAGGAAAAACATATTTAGGTCTCCACCTCCATTTCCAGCTGATGTAAACCTTTACCACTGACTGCTAACACTGTAGAGGCTCCTGCTTCAAACCATGCTGCCCACCCACCCCATACATTTCTATCCACTTTTTATAGGAACTCAGTGCATGTAACTAAAGCAAACATGGACAATATGGGAGAAGCATTACTCCTCTTTCCCCTGGATGGCTCACGAGGCTCATGAGATTGAGATCTGAGGATTTATTTATTTGATTCCTGCGGGGTAATTAGCATGAGTTCATGGCCACTCTGACTGATTAGCGTTCATTACAACCGCACAGATTAAGGGCTGTGGTCAGATTTTATGCGCTTTTCCTGCAGTAAAGGCAGCTCAAGCCACCCGCCCTCCCCACTGCCATCACACACCTCCATTTCAGAGGAAGCTCACCTTGCTGTCCTGGACCAGCAGCTGAAAGACGCTCTGCTCGTCCAGGCTGAGGTTGTCGGGCAGCGCCGGCGATGAGGACTTGTCCGAGAGCTGCTCGGACCTCAAGGAAGCCTGCTCCAACTCGGCCATTCGGATCTCCTGTAGAGGGGATAGAGATGGGGATGTCACTGTGTTTTCTGGGTGAGAGACATAGCATAAGTCCCTGGAAGAGGCACAAAATCACAAACAGTTCAAAAAAGATATTTTATATAAAACACATTGAAACTTTCGTTTTTCATAATAGTGCTGGATTGAACATGTGAGAAGAAAACTAAGTAAACTGGTTGAGCAGAAAAATAAATACAAATATATAATACAGAGAGAGCAAACATGTACATTTAAATATCAACAGTCCAAAATGTCTCAAATTACTCAATTATATTACTTCCACATTAAATAAACAATGTGAGCACTCTTGTGTAAGTACAGTAAATATTTTTCAGGACTGGAAAGGTTTGCTCTTGGTGAGCCATCCCAGCATAGCACCCACAGAGGCAGAGAGGAGTGTGTCTGCGCGGTGGAGAATGAGGCCGCTCTCAGGGAGAGATTCACACACAGTCGCACACACTGTCACCACCTGTCACAGAAATAAGAGCGAGCGCATGAGTAAGCTGCAGGACAGTGAGCCAAAGACACACAGAGAGATAAAGAGAGAGTTGGAGAGTGAACGAGGGAGAGAGAGAGAGAGAGGGAAAGAGAGAGAGAAAGAGAGGGGAGAGCATGGAAGAAGAGGAGAAGGAGGAGTACATAAATCAGAAATGAGGTGCAGATGAGAGAGGGACGGATTGATGGGCCGACGCTTGCTGTGGACAGACCCAAATGGGGAATGACAGGTGAGGAGGCTCTCGCCAAAATTACTGCTTCCTTGCCCGAGCATGTTTCAGTCATTCACAGTGATGGACGTTTTGATGACCTGTGACTTAAGTATGCACACGGGAGCTGGACTGGCTGGGCGGATGAGCCAATGCATTAAAAAATGAAGTCATGTACTATAAAAACCAACACAAGCAAATACTCATTTGGCTTACAAGATGAAAATGAGATATTCATGCGTGTACAGCATGCCATTGAGTATTTAATGAGGTATGCAGATATAAAGAGGGTGGCTGATGCAACGTTAATGCGGTTTTGGTACAGTCGATGGCGATGGGAGTTAGCGCAGAAGCGTCGTTTTTAACACGCTGGATTTTGACAACACAAATCCAACCGCCGAACTCCACTCCTAACTCCTTTCTGCATACGAGTGCGTTTCCTCCAGTTCAGGGCCCCCTGGTTATTTCCCTGCCCAGCTAGGAGGCCGAGTCTTTCTGTCCGCGTGCTCACACACGCGTCCAGACACCCTGTGGAGGGGTGGGCTGAGGAGCGACTGTACCTCTTGCGGGTGAGTCTTGCAGTCTTTGCAGACGGGAGGGGAGGAGTAGTGGTGGAAGACGGACCCCGAGAGGTTGTCAATCATCAGCATCTCGCCCTCGAAGGAGTCTTTGATCAGCAGAGACACACTGTCCAACCACAGGTTCTCCTGAGACGCAAATGTGCACGGTCAGCTCTCCTGCTCTTACACTACGCATTTCAATTACTCATTTATTTATTTGCAGCAGGTATTTGTTTATTTTATTCTTGACAGTTCGTAATGAATAGAAAGAGACATCTCAAGGCACCACATGGGGGTGTAAATCGTAATCCCGAGCTGGAGGTAGGTGTGTGTGTGTGTGTGTGCGTGTGTGTGTGTGTGTGTGTGTGTGTACGTGAAGTGACAGAGAGAGTGGAGAGAACACAAGACTCAGTGATGAAGAACGCTCATGCCAACACACAGGCAAAAAGACATGAGGATACTCACAGAGCGAAGGACATACAGAACACACTCACATGTATACGTGCACACACACACACACACAGACACACACACACAAGATATGTGAACACGCACGCCCCATATCCATATCACAGACCATTTCTCTCCCATTCTCTCTCTTCAAGTCACACCACACACACACACACACACACACACACACACACACACACACACACACACACACACACACACACACACACACACACCTAACGAGCATCCAGGATCAGGCATAGACAGCCCTGCCTGGCTGTTATGGCGGTGCAGCTAATGACCGCCTGAGAGAAAGCTTCCAGCCTCACGTTTCGCTCCTCAGCTTCAAAGAGCCTCTGAGCCCCGACCGCGCTCGGCCTGTCGGCTCCACAGATGAACCCACAAACACATCAGCACTTGATTCCTCCCTCAGATCCATCGGGTCTTTTACAGGACAAATGATGGGGATCCACAGGCTTTTATATCATACAAAAGCAAAATGCTTGACTGGGACACCGGGTTAACAGGGAAGAGTATTGATATGCGCTCACATTTAGACGCTGGTCCATAATCCTGCAAATCACCACCATGTACTGTATTAGGGCCTTGTTTGTTTGCCGGTGGGAGTTGTTTCTTACTAATGTTAGGTTTGCATGTATGTCTGAGTCAAGGTCTTGTGTGCATCAAAGGTGAAAGGAAAATGCATTATAGATTGACTGCAACTACAAAAATATTCAATACTCAGTTTGCTGAAGGGACAATTTAAAGAGGTGGTGATTGAAAAAGCCACTCAAAGGTCTCTCACCAGCACGATAAAACGTTTCTCAATCAGTGCCCTCTCCAGTGTATAATTTTGTGCTTGCCTTAAATCTCAAGCCACAAGCACAGATGTAATTGTGAAATACTCAATTGGTAGGGAACCATTGTGATGTGTTTTTCAAATCACAACTGAAGAAAACTGAAGCATGGGTAACACAGTGGAGGGCTTTTTAAGATAAGCCCTTGATAAAATGTTAAAGCAGATCAGAATTTCTCACAGTTGGGGAGCCTGGGAGGCGCCAAAATGCCTCTCGGGCATACTGAGTTATCTAAACAACATAAGAATAAGAAATAAAGTCAAAAGTATAAATACAATTGACAGAGTGACTCTTTTAGTGTGGATTTATTAAAAAATATAGAGACTTGCGACACCCTGGAGCCTTTGACAGCACCTGGGTGTCCACCAACGAATGTGCAATCTGGGATTGCTTCAGGCTGCGCTGAGATACCACTCTTTACTTGCGATTCAACAGCCGACGGTTACTGAGGACAGCACACTCCTACTGAATTATATTTTAATGCCTATAAGATATTCTATGCCTCAAGTCTTCTACCCCAACCTTATTTAACACTATAAATTAGGTAAGGTAACTGCAGATTGAGCTGTATATAAAAATACAAAATGTGGATGCACATGCATAGCTACTGTAGCTGGAATAACACCAAAGACATACACATACTGTTAAGCTTGGACAAAACACTACAATTAAAATAAGCCTGTCTGTAGAATGGATGGCTGACAACTGCTTGAACAGTCAAATGTTGCACTTCCCTCTCTAGGAAACGACGTTGTAGGATAAAACCTGGCAGCCAGTGTCTGTGCGAGTGATGTGAACATTCTCTAGGAGCGCCCGGTGCCGATAAACTGCCTCTCAATAAGCGCAGCATGTGGATAATGCCCCTTTTCATCAGCACATAAGCATATGGGTGGTGTAGCTCTCGCCCACTGCTCGGCATATGGGTGATGTAGTGGCTGTCCCCACTGTGCACAGGTGGGGTTCCTGTTCTAGCCATTCATGGGGAGTGTTTCCACCTGCTGCCTGTCCGATGCCTACTCACTAAGAGAAGGATAGAGAGAGAGAGAGAGAGAGAGAGAGAGAGAGAGAGAGAGAGAGAGACAGAGAGAGAGACAGAGAGAGAGAGAGAATTCCCTATCTGCGAGCCCTGTGGCAAATCGGAGCGTAACACATGGCACAGCAGATGCCTTCGCAGTGAACCCATAATCTCCCTCACTAAGGCCTCTCTCTCTCTCTCTCTCTCTCTCTCTCTCTTTCTCTTTCCTTCACTCTCATTCACTTTCAATCTCTCACTCTTTCTGCCTGACTTTCTCTACTTCACTACTAATCACTCTCTCTCCCTTTAAGCATCTCTCTCTCTCTCTGCTTTTCCAAAGTAATTCATGTCTTGAAAATGTCAAAATTGATATTTGTAATTTGATGATTCAGCACTCAATCATTCTTCATGATTGTTTGTGTTGGTCAGAAAACGGCCTGAAGTTGAAAGCAGGTGATGGCATTATAGGTTCTGAGCAGGCCAAAATGCATTTAGTGATGAGCATTCATCTGAGCAATATATTCACCTGAGCATACATTCACTTGAGCACACATTCATCTGAGCAATACATTCACCTGAGCATACATTCACTTGAGCACACATTCATCTGAGCAATACATTCATCTGAGCAATACATTCACCTGAACAAATATTCACGTGAGCATACATTCACCTGAGCATACATTCTCCTGTGCATACATTCACCTGAGCATTTCAGAAGTGGATAAAGTAGGTACATGTAAGTTTTGTGTGTGGGTTAAGATGGAGCAGTGCTCCTGATCTGTATAAGAGACCGGCTCCACCGGGATGCTGTAGCTACAGTCCCATCGCTTCTGAATCAGCCTGAGCCCCTGATTCTCTCGCTGTTTTGACCACAACCCAGTGCCTTCCGGTCAACCCTCGTCCTCCCTCCTCCTCCCTCCTTACTTTCAGCAATGCTTGTCTGCTATTCAGTCTATTCCCATCTGTCTTCCCTCTGTCTCTGTTCAACACACACACACACACACACACACACACATGCACAGAAGGACGTGCGTGCACACCCACACCCACACACACACACACACACATGGAAACTCAAGAAGAAGAACCAAAGAAAGAAAGAAAGAAAGAAAGAAAGAGAGAGAGAGAGAGAGAGAGAGAGAGAGAGAGAATCAACAGGTTGAGAAGGATGAATGCATGTGTTGAATAAGGATAACTAGCCTAGCCTAGACACAAAGTAACATCGGCAAGGTTTTATTCACCAGTTTCAAATGAGAGATACAACAACTGCTGTTGCTCTAAGCTCAACAATCATCAGCACATTCTCTCAACCTCACTTAACCTTGTGTGGCAATTTAAGTCTGTATTCATTAGCATGTTTTAAACCCCATACATATTCACTCCTCCATGAGTGTCTTCTCTATATTCAATTGGAAGGGAACCATCTGAACCACAACGCTTGGCTGCACCAGAATCCCATCATCACCCCCTCATCGCTTTTCATTTTGTTTCGTTGCCTGCCTCCCATCACTCCCTCTGCTGCTAAAGCCCCCCCCCCCCCCACCCCCCGTTTTCATTTTTGCCTGTAAATGATCCCCCCCCCCCCCCTCCCATCCTCTGCGACAGCATGCGGGAGGGAAGGGAGAGCGGCTTGCTCAGTGGCTCCGTGGTCATGGTCCCAGCACTGCGGTGATTGAAAACTCAGATCACCAACCCTCCCCAAAAAATCCTCTCCTTCCTTCTCCTTCTTCTCCTGTGTCATGGTCTCTCTCTCTCTCTCTCTCTCTCTTCTTTCTTTCTCTTCCCTTCTTTCCTCTATCTCCAAAACCTCCCTCTCCCTCTAATTTCCATAGTCTCTTTCCTACACTTTGTCCTTCTTTCTCTCTCTGCCAGTGAGTTACATAAGCACAACAGGCTAAAAACAGACAGGTAAAGACAATTATAGCTCAGCAAAGGTGGCAAGCCACATGACAGTGAGTCATCAGTCTGTGCGTGCGCGTGTGTGTTTGTTTGTGTACTTGTGTCCTTGTGTTTGTGTGTGTTATCTTCTCTCTAACAGTCTGTCTAAGCTAGCGTATGTTTGTCTCCTGCTATTTTTAGCATCTCTCATCTAGGTGGGCTTGTGTTTGTATGTGTGCGTAGGTGAAAGGAGGAAGAGATGGAAAGAGATGGAAAGAGAAGAGAGAGAGAGAGAGAGGGAGAGAGGGAGAGAGAGAGAGAAGAAAGGGTGAGTGTGTCACCATGTGTGTGAGCATGCAGAGATGAGTCGACTCATGTCCTGCGGTAATGCAGAGAGATTTGCATGATGGATCCAATTTTGCGGGTCAATATCTGGTGCAGAACTTCATTAGAGAGGAGATTAATTGTAGTTCATTGTGTTCATGGGTCATGGTGACACACCCTCCCAAACACACACACACACACTCACACACACGCACATAGACACACACATCTACACACACAAAAACTCACAATCAAATGTTGCCATGGAGATAGAATATCACTGCAGCAACACAAGTTGCAGTGATGAAAACACCCCAATATCCTACCCAATCTCTGTCTCTCTTTATTCTCACCCATTCTCTCTCTCTCTCTCTTTCTATCTCTAATCTATTCTTTTAATTGTAATTCATCAGTTTTACTCTTCACTCATAACCATTCTCTACTCTCAAGTCATCAGCCCAGGAACAAAAACATCTCTCTCTCAATCTTGCCCCTTAAGCAACCCTCACAACCCCTACCCCAACCCGCCCCCCCCCCCCCCCCCCCTCCCTTCCCCCAGTCGGCCTCCAGCAGTATACCTGGGCAGGTGAGTAGATCCGGTGCGGGTCACCACGGGGCTCGCGGGGGCTGGCGTGTGGGGTGGCTGAATGGGTGTGGGGACCGGTGCTGGGCCCCGGTAGTCCGCACTGGTCAGTCCGGCCCTTGTTGCCCCCGGCCACTCCGGGTGCGCCACCCATGCAGCAGAGGGTGGCCTGTGCCATCTCCAGCTCGATCTCGGCGTCCATCTCGGCTTCCTCAGCCGCCTCCTTGTTGGAGTCGTCCAGGTGCTTCATGAGCACGGCCACCACCACGTTGATGAGCACGAACTGCGCCGTCAGCACGAAGCTCACAAAGTACATGGGCGAGATGAACTGCAGGCTGGGGTTGCACGTGTACTCCGTGCCTGGCGGGCACTCGCGCAGAGTGTCCTGAGGGGGCCACCATAGTCATCAAATATACGGGGGGAAAACGATAGAAAGAAAACAGAGTGTGGTTACTGATGTTAGTTGACAGCCGTAGTTGTCCATCTTATGGTGTTGTTGTTTCCTCCTGTAACATGCATTGAGCTTGCACTCAATTAGGATGCACTACCATTAGTCACTGTGAACAATGGGCGCTCGCTGAGAGTGTGCTGATGACTTTTCTGACGCAGCAGCTATTTTATGCTGCTCGTTTTTCATCGCACTGCTACGTCTGAACCTCAACTCAAGGTAATTATGATTTGTTTGCCATGCTTGCCGACTTGCTAGCGAGCGGGGGGGTGGGGGGGGGGGGGGTGGATTTGCCGGAAATACGTGTGAGCTTGGCCTTGTAATTTTCCAGCCCTGATTATGGTCTTTCGGTGGCCAGACATGGGCTGTGTTCGCTTCAGAGAGCGCGGTCATCTATGAAGCAGGTCGTACATGTTAAGTGCCAGGCCCTGCCACCCTCCATCACGTGGCATTCTCTGAGTGCGAGGCATTTGCAAGCTATACTTTTGCACATAAAGGGCCCATTTAAATGAAAGGGTATGGATATGCTGAGCTGGCAAGTCCTCTGTCATCATGCCATAAAAGTGCTATAGGACTGATAAAAGGAAAAAACTCTGGCACAGGGTCAAGAGCTGTCATTGGATGTCATTGTTTTTGTATCATCTATACTATAGTTCCACAAAAAAGAGAAAGTGACAGTGTGAGATGGGGATGATATAAGTATAAGTATACGGTATATACTTTTTTGATCCCGTGAGGGAAATTTGGTCTCTGCATTTAACCCAATCGGTGAATTAGTGAAACACAAACAGCACACAGTGAACACACAGTGAGGTGAAGCACACACTAATCACGGCGCAGTGAGCTGCCTGCTACAACTTGATGAGACGTGATGAGAGGGAACGAGCCAGAGAGAGAGGGTGACATTCAATAAAAACAAAGAGAGGGAGTTGGAGTAAGAGAGACTCATAAAAAAATCATAAAATAACTAAAATGCATGGGCCAGTCCTTACATCTATCTACAAACACCATGTCAATTTACAATGAATTATTCATGTACACACTATACACAAATCCACACAATATACTGCACATAGAAGGAGGGGATAGCAAACTGAGGGCTACTGACTTAAACAAAATCTTGTTTTGGGGTTACAGCTGGACATCAAAGAAAAAAATCACTACCTTCATGATGCCGTTCCAGTTGTCCCCAGTGGAAACCTGGAAGAGGGTGAGGAAAGCCATTCCAAAGTTCTCAAAGGTGGCGTGTCGGCTCATCCCCTCACAGCGATACTCCTCATTACAGACTGAGTTAGAGAGAGAGAGAGAGAGAGAGAGAGAGAGAGAGGAGAGTGAGACGGTAACACATACAAACAGTCAGTCCAGACAAAACATACACCTGCACAAAGAACAACATGGTGGTTTGTTTGTTGCTGTTTTGACTGCAGGCATGATTGATGTTTCTGTAAGCTCTGTAAACAAATGAACATGAACACGCAGAGAAGATGGTGTTGTGACTCACCCAGTTCTCCAAAGAGCTCCACTCCCAGAGCGGCATAGATGAAGAAGAGGAGCATGAAGAGGAGGCCCAGGTTCCCCACCTAAGGGTGGAGAGGAGGCGGAGGGGATCATTCGATTAGCCGCCTCTGATACCATTTACAGTCTCTATGTCTCCGAACGGCTGGACACAATTTCAATATCAATTTAAACAGTTTACACACGTGGTAATAATGTGATAGCCCACTATGAATTACAACTCCGATATCCCCGCAACATTTACTAGCGCTCGGACGGCTAGCGAAGCGTGATCGAGCAGCGATTTAATAGCGCACCTCTGTCACCTGCTCCAACGTTGGTGTCAGAGGCATTAAAATGAATCTGAATTAACCTATTTCATGGGTGAGGTGACCTGCTTCTCAGAGCAGTTGAGTCAAGCCCCGGCATGCATATTAACGAGCTCAGCCACAGCCCAAAGACAACACTTGCACTGCCTGGAGCCTCGCCAAAATGTCTGTGCTCACTCAATGGGCCTAAAGATAAAAGCAAAGCTCAGCTGGAGACAGGAGGATAGATGGAAAAAGATTAGCTTTTATTGATACAGAACTCCTTCGCTAATATACTACTTGGGAAAATATCAAATTGAACACACTAAAGGGAACAGCAATACGAAAACAGGCCAGCAACCTTCATGGATGCACACAGCAATATTGTGTACTCCCCCAAAATGGTCCAATATAAGACAAGTTCAATTTTGTCAGCTACTGAAACAGGTCGCCTTTTGGTACAGCATCAGAAGATCCAAGTTGGCCACTGAGTAATTTCACCCACCATTCTGAGAGCTTTATGGCCCATCTCGGCAAGTGAAATAAAACAAGGCCTTGTCTTTAGTGTGGCGGTAATGGGAACCAGTGAGGGCATTTATGCCCTGCTGAATGGCACCATGAGCCATCGTGGCTGGAGGTGAAGCCGGATTGCGCACCTCTCCCCACGTGTCGCACAGAGGCTCATTTCCCTCTAATTGGCTGACATCTTGTGAAGTAGTAAAAAGCAAAAAAAAAAAAAATGGAGATTTGAAGGGGGAGTATGAAGGGGAGACTGAAAGAGCTGTGCACAGATGATAACTCCTGCAAT
>NC_055959.1:16374643-16396087 GCF_018492685.1 Alosa sapidissima | reverse complement strand
GAGAGAGAGAGAGAGAGAGAGAGAGAGAGAGAGAGAGGTTTTATGAATGGAGAACATCGAGACAAAAGGGCATGGGATTATGGATGGGAGAGTTGTAGGGATCCCCTCTGGTTCAATTTCAGCCCAAGGAGGTAATGAAGCTCTTGACAAAGGTCACAGCTAAAATTAAACATTTCACACACCTACACGAAGAGACACATAAGGACACATGCACACAAAACACTTCAGGCGCTGGGGCACACACACTCACACTCTCACACACACACAGCTGTGCAAGAAACAGGACGGCAACACGACTCTGGTGCAGTGACACCTTCAGTTGAGAGGGTAGAGCAAGATGAATTAGCCAGGCTGACAAATCAATCTGGGGACTGTTTGTTCATTACATAATTTACCCTTTACAAAATATCATCTGGGCCTAATAGAGCTTTAGTGTGAGCAGCTCATATTGCCACAGCGTCATAATGACCAGGCACTAGGGACACAAGGACAACAGTCATACATTAAAGGCAGCCAGGGGAAAAGATGTACAGAAAGACTGTGAGAGTGATAAAGATATATATATGTATGTGTGTGTGTGTGTGTGTGTGTGTGTGTGGGGGGGGGGGGGGGGGGGGGGTTCTTGCAAATGTGTGTGTTTCAAAGTGGAAGACAGAGATGCGCAAGAAAGACATAAGATAAAAGAAACAACAGGTTGAAAGGGAGAGTGAATTACTGATAAAGCATGCACGAAAGAAAGAGGAAGAACTGCCATTGACTGAAAAAGAAAAGGAGTAACATGAACAGACAGGACGTTCTGAGAGAGCCAGAAGGGTAGCTACAGCCGCAGAGGAGCTTGTTTTAGACACAGGCCAACAGGGGTGACGCCGAATCTAGTTAGGGTGACACTGGATGGCATAGGGTTGTGGGGCATGCAGCTGAGGTGGGCAAAACTGTGACAGGAGGGTTTGTGCTGATACTCTTGGTCATGCCAGGGTCTGGGAGGCATAGACCCAAGGTGGGCACCATACCAGGCATCTAAGGGGCAGTGATGGTGAAAAGGCCTTACCGCGTGCTATGCGTAGCACCCTCATGATGCGGATGATGGTGGGGTTGATGGGCAGTGCGGCGCTGATCTCGATCTCCTCCAGTATGATGCCCATCACCGACAGCAGCACGATGGCCAGGTCCAACTGGTTCCACCTGCAGAAGGGACGGACAGGTTGATTGGGGGAGAGAGAGAAAGAGAGAGAGAGAGAGAGAGAGAGAGAGAGAGAGAGAGAGAGAGAGAGAGAGAGAGAGAGAGAGAGAGAGAGAGAGAGTGGGAGTGGGAGCGTTGAGCTGTCCGATTAGCATGAGATCCAGGAGGGGCTGAACGCACAAACACTATAGCGCTCGATGCCCTGAATGCAATGCAAGCGTTTCGCACGCTGTAAGCCTGGTGTATGCGTTTGACAAGTGGTTGGCCCAAACACTAATCCCTGAATCCTCTATCCTCTTAGGCTCTCTATGGGCTCCTCACACTTTTCACCGTGGTTAGCCTCTCATTGATGCCATATTGAAATCCTGTCCTCATTTTTTATGCCAGCGTGTTGTTCCCCCACGGAGACGGCAACACTAAATTTGGAGGCGCCATTCCTCACAGGGACACTGACTAACACGATGCGGGAGGTGTGAGGAGAAAGTATTAGGCTGTATTTATCTAGTTCTAAATGGTGCCCAGGGGCCAAACTGCTCTTTCTATTCATCTCATTGATATGTCACCATCTGAATGAGCCTGTTGCCGTCCCAACCGATGCTCTTAGTTACAGTTTGGCCCATATGTCAAACAACGGTGCAGTATTTTTAAATGTTATTTTTTTTGTTCTAATGGAAGAAACTAAAGAAAGCATGTCCTGTAAACACTGCGATTGCGACTGCGACTCTTGTGTTACAGTAATGCAATATAAGACTCCAATACAGCGCTAGAAGGCAAACTGCAAAACTCTATTCCGTTTTGATTTCAATTAATGCAATGCCAATTTTCAGTTCAATTCTATGTAAACCAATCCTGATGAACTGAAGCGGATTTAATTAATTTGATCCCATCAATCATTTACTGCCGTCTTGTCTAATCAAATTAAAATGCTTCTTAGACGTGAACAGATCCTACATTCATTTGATTCACACACTTTAATTTGACACTCTTTATTACTATAGCAACAGATGACACAGCATAAAGCCAGAGTAGCTACCCTCCAAAGTATTCAAGTGAGCTTGAGTGGTTTCACTGGATGAATGCCATAGAGTGTAGGAGACAGAGTTGTGTTTCCTGAAAGAGCTGTGATAAACAACTCGTTTAAACTTTCCTCTCGCCTCAGTTGGAAGGGAGACCTCTCCCAGCACTGGTAAGCAATTTATTTCTACATTTCAATCGGAAATTGAAGATAATAGAAAATAAAAGAGAAATAAATAGACAAGCTGACAGCAAGTTAGAGCGCGCTGCAGTCGGAGAGTGGGGAAGGCAGACAGTGCAACTGGCAATATCTCCCTCTAATTTATCAGTGATACATCTATTTAGAGGTACAACAGAGAAAGAGAGGGAGAGACAGAGAGAGAGAAAGAGAGAGAGAGATAGAGAGAGAGAGGGAAAGGGAGAGGGAGGAGCGCACGGCTCTGTTTTTTTAGAGTTCTGGGGGCTGGTGCTTCAGTGGCAGTACCTGTCTTTGAAGAAGCGGTGGACTCCGAAGGCGATGAGCTTCAGAACAGCCTCCAGCACAAAGGTTGTGGTGAAAAAATAATTGCAGTACTTCAGTGTTATCTCCAGGGACTTCAGGTGTGGAAGAGGAGGGAGACAGAGAAAGAGGGGGAGAGAGAGACAGAGAGAGGGAAAGAAAGAAAGAAGTAGATAGAGAGAAGAATTACAAATGCTCCAGGACCACATGACAAAAAATAAGATGTCCCTATCTATTGGATTTGTGCTAATACACACAAAGCTCAGAGCTATAGGATCTGCATGGCAGGCAGAGGAATAGTTCACAGAGAGATGGGCTGAGCAGCAGAAACACTTGGAGGACAGAACATGCAGTTTGACAACAGAACCGCAACCATCCAAAAGACAAACACTAACCAAGCACTAAATGCAAAACAACAACAACAACAACAACAACAAAAAACAACCAATTCACCACACAAAATCACCGTCATCCTTTCTCCCCACACAAATGCTTACATGCTAACTGACATGTTTATTTCAGCACACAGATGTGGAAAGACAGACAGGCAGGCAAACAGACAAGGATCTAGACAGAGACGAGAGAAGGAACAGGGAGAGATGCACACACACACTCACACACACACATGATTTGCACCTACAAGATGGCTAATGCAAACAGTAGACAGACACTGGACGGACAGCTGGACAGAACTCAAGAGAGTGAGAGGGACTAGACAGAAGAGGGCATGCAGACACTAAAGAAAATATGACAAAACTCAATGAGAACAGGACACACACACACACACACACACACACACACACACACACACACACACACACACACACACAGGCCAGTAAAACTCCAGGGCAGGCCTCCTGGGCCCTGGGCTAGACTCTTACGTGAGGCTGGCTGTAGTGCTCCAGGGACATGGTGACCACGTTCACGCAGATGATGAAGGTGATGAAGAGGTCCAGGTAGTGGCTGGTGCACAGGTTGTGGATCATCAGACGCACAGGGCTGTAGCTGGAGTAATAGGGCAACTTCTGAGCCTCTGGAGCAAGAAGTAGGGGAAGAAGAGTCATGAAGACAAGCATCACAGATGTTACAGAAGAGCGTGTACAAGAGAATAAAGTGAGGACTTCACACAGGGATAGCCAAACAGCACAAGCCATGTACAGTATTAGCCTGTGAGGACCACCTGTCTTTGCACCGTCTGCTTTCTCTGTACTCTGGCTCAGTTGGCTACAAAACATGCTGCTCACACTGAAGTTCACCTCCCAAGGAGCCTCGGGTAGCTGCATATGCTAAATAATATGTTTTAATATGCAATTAATTGTTCCAGCACAGGACTTCACCTTTGACTGTGCTCTTGGTTACATATTGATCGCTTATTCTCCATTCTCCATTTGGCCCATTGTCAGCGTTCTCAACATTTCTTTCTCATAACTCTGGCTGCACACTAGTTTTAAAAGCTGTTTGTTTGCCTGTACTGTATATCGAGATTCTATGGATCAAGCAATCTACTTAGCAAACAGAGAATAATACGCTACAATAAAAAGTGCTAAAGCCCAACAATGGGAAAGGCTGAAAAAAGGGGAAACTGGCTCTGACATCTTCCCCTCCTCCTCCTCCTCCTCCCTCCTCCTCCTCCCTCCACTCACTCCGTCTCTTCTTCTCCATGCGGCGGAGCCTCTTCTCCTCCCTCCTCTTGGCCTCCTCCACCTCCTGGTGCTGGCGGCACTTGTGGAAGTTCTCCACCACCACGCCCACGAACATGTTGAGCACGAAGAAGCTGACGATGAGCAGGAACGAGATGAAGTAGAGCAGCATCCACGGGTTGTTGTTGGTCACAGGCTGAAGGAACACACACAACACACACACACACACACACACAAACACACACACACACATTGCTTTTACTGTCTGCACTGATTAATCAGAAAAGATTAGAACATCTCAGTCACAAAATCTCAGTCCAAAAGTTTCTTTTCTATTTCAGGCATCCATTTCAATTTTATATTTTTGTCTCATGTTCCCAGATCAGAACAAGTGAGCGGGGGTAATGTGACAATACATATAATCAGAGGAAATATTGAGCCCTGTAATCATAAGAAATAAGCTGCAGCCATGCAGGCTCAGGAACCAGAGCAGAGTGGCGGGAGAGGTATCCATGGCTCTGTATAACTCGTCTCACTGAAGCAATCTGTGTGTGTGTGTGTGTGTGTGTGTGTGTGTGTGTGTGTGTGTGTGTGTGTGTGTGTGTGTGTGTGTGTGTGTGTGTGTGAGTGAGTGAGCATCAGCATTGCAGCCAGAGATGAGAGGCCCCAAATGAAGTCATTGTGAAACAAGTCGTTCAGACTTATTGTTTGTGATATTTCCATTACCAGGAAAAGTGGAGAGCAGTACACACATGCACAGACGCTGTATAACCCCCCCCCCACCACACTCTCTCACCCTTTCTCTCTCTCTCTCCCACACACACACACAAACTCATGCACACGATCACAGCAGTACAATGCCATAAAGAGACAGTCTGAATGTCTGAGAGAGCATCTGACACATACTGTAGGGCAGCAACTAGTAGGAGAACAATATGCCAGTCAGATGTGCAATTTAAGGGGGCAAATGACAAGAGAAGAGATGGGCTGCAAAATAAATGACAAAAATAGCATTAAAAGATAAAGGGCCCTATCATGACAGTCAAAAGTGCATCGTCACTCGTCAAAAGCTTATTCAAATTTAGTAGGATGTGTCCAGTCCACATTGGGAGGGTTTTCGTTATCAAACGTTGAGCGCATGGCGCAACAAGGTGTTCCTAGGTTTTTTAATCAGTCATGGGTGTGTTTGGGGCGTATAACACCATTTAAACCAATGAGAATGACATCTGCCATTCCCTTTACCGGCGCAAAGCGCGATGTCAAATAAATGCATCGGTATTTTGACATTCAACGGCGCATTTGAAGGAGGCTGCTTGCGAGACCGTATGGAATAGTCATTCCACTAAACCATGCTTTACTAAAACCTAGCATAGCCTTCACATATTTGAACTCATTGGCAAAGTGAAACTAACTTCACCATGGTGTCAGTCAACGACAAGACAGTTATATGCAGTTACTTTCACTATTGACTGATAATGGGTTACCATCGAAAACATAGGCTGGAAAAAGCAACACTTACCCTAATATTGCTCAAATGACTGAATAAAAAACATTTATGCTGCAGAGGAGTTGCTTATATCTCGTGACAGTGCGTCTTCAGCTGTGCTCCATACGTGTCTCTCGCCTCTCCCCTAATCACTTTTAACCGTCATTACCAATTTGCAAATGATGGTGAATAACTATTCGATGTACAGTATTTCGTAATATCTTTATTCTAATTATGTTTCCCATTGTAATCGTGCAATTTGTAATGTTTTGCGTGGACGTGCACTGGTGTGTGTTCATGGATGATAGGTGCACCCGCCAATGTGACTGTTGACAATGTGCTCTTAAAATAACATATAAACAACTCACCATAGACTTTTGACCAGGTGTACAATAGCGATTTTTAGACAATGCGCTAAGCCACTCCCTAAGTTGTTAATTGCCACACCCCTGGGCGCATTGTTTAAAAAATAAACGTGCAAAATAAGGAATTAAACTTTGCTCGGGGGGGAAATGAGTTTTACGCCATGCGCCAGGGTGCAAAATACAGCCCAAAGAGAGCATCTTTATTGAATCTTTAAGGCCTCACCTGCTGGTCCACACCCACAGCGTCCAGGCCATGGTACATGATGTTGACCCAGCCATCTTTAGAGGCCAGGACGAACAGGGACATCAGAGCCTACACAGGAGAATGGGGGAAGATGAGCAGTCAAGGAGACCAAGTAACACAAACACAAATGTGCCCCACACACACACACACACACACACACACACACACACACACACACACACACACACACACACACACACACACACACACCTGAAAAAACAGGTACAACAGGGACAGTGCATGACTAAAAATTATAAACAGGAGCATAACTGAGGAAATACTGTATATTGTAAAGCAAAAACAGAACATATCACTTTATATTGACATACTGGAAAGCAACATGAACAGGAAAAAAGCAAAGAGATCAATACAGAATAGATGAACACTACAGTAGCAGGAAAAATAGCAGGAACACACAATAGAGAGAGTGTGTACAATACATAATAAGACTCAGATATGCAAATCTAAGCAGACGGCCATGGAGAATGAGAAAAAAAAAGCATATAATCAGAATACAGTCCAGCATAAGAAGAGACTATTGGATTGATTATTTTTATGGACTTTTTTGCACTGTACTGCATATGTTGCAGTTAGTTCAGTATCATAACTTTGTTTATATAACATTAACCCCAATCCTAAATCTATCCCTATGTAAAGCATTGGTGTGATGCTTGTCATTGGTATTCAGAGTGCAACATTCAATTTAATAATTAAATTACACTGTAACAAGATCTGTGTAATGTAATGTCAGGCTGCAAAATTACATTACATTAGTATGAGTTATGTACATGAAATACACAGAAAGAGGCATAAACAATGCCTGTACTCTACAGCAAGCATGCTGTATGTATGAAGCATTTCCTCCATTTGCTGACTTCAAAGTGTAAAAGTGAAAGACAAACCTGCCCAAGGTTGTCAAAGTTGTACTTGTGATGGACCCATTTGTAATTGGCCAGGAGACAGTCGGACTTGTTGGTGATGTTTTTGACATCTGGACCCAGGCAGTGAAAAAACTTCCCTTTGAAAAGCTGGTGAGGCACAACACACACACATACACACACACACACACACACACACACACACCACAAAAAGCTGTCAGTGGGATTCCAAATGCCTTGTTTACTCAATTTACAACACTGTAAAATCCTCCTGGTAGGTACTGAGTAATTTTATCAATTCAGTTGAGTGGGAGTGCACCTCTGTGGGTGTCTGTCTGTGTGTGTGCATGTGATAGAAAGAGAGAAAGAGAGAGAGAGAGAGAGAGAGAGAGAGAGAGAGAAAGAGAGACAGAGAGAGAGAGAGAGAGAGATATAGCAGAGGATGGAAAGAAACAGGCAGAGAGCGCCTGAGGCTCACCTGGACTCCGAGGATGCCGAAGATGATGAAAAAAGCGCAGCAGATCAGCACAATGTTTCCAATGGGCTTCAGAGAAGTGATCAGCGTCTCGACCACCAGCTTCAGGCCCGGAGCTCGACTGATAACCCTGCAGCAGCAGCAGCAGCACAACACACAGACACATGGACACAAACAACACGTTTGTACTTTGAAATCTCAAAGACAGCCAAAGAAATATGTGAGATATGTTAGAGTTGATTCAATTATAATATATTTAAGTTGAGCTATTTAGCAGAGGCTTTTATGTTAAGCATCTTACAAACCATATTAAATATTACACTACTACAGTACAGAAGAAATTACAATACATTTTGCGTGGGTCAGCATGTGTGGTCAAAAATATCTATTTCAAATTATTAGCTGCTTATCTGATGTTGTGAGCTTAATGTGCTCTGGATGAAGGGACAAGAGTATGTTTATATTTTTAAACAGTAATGGTAACATGTAGGCCCATGTGTACTGACTAGATGTAATGTATGTTGTGCACTATTGGTTAATTAGACATGCTGGCGCCACAGTGTAATTGGCACTGGGGCCACATAATGAAAGCTGCAGTAACCCCATAGTACCTAAGGGGGCGCAGTGTCCGGAGGAGCCGGAGTACCCGCAGCACACCTAGAATCTTGGCCCCGCCCGCCATGGAAACCACAATGTCGATGAGCGATACAAAGACCAAGAAGCCATCTAGAACGTTCCAGCTGCTACGGAGGTAGGCCTGCTCGCCCAGATACAGCCCCATCGACACCACCTGCACAGGGGAGATGACCATCAGGAGGGAGTTAACAGCAGTTAGTGGCCAATTTCATCCGTTGGCTACAATATAGTCATAAACCAGAATCAAACACATGCCATGGTATGACCCACACTGACAGACTGAGATGGAAACTTTGATTGTGGTAATGCAGATGTCAGCAGTGCATATAGCTGGGGCACAATGTTTCAGAGTCAATCTGAATTGTAATAAAGTGGGATATAATCAATACATTATTATCAATGTTAAGACAAATGACCGGTCTATATTCAAAATGAATCTCCCTGATCACAGAGCCATCAGTATATGCATTACACACGTGTTATAAATTAAAAATGTTTAGATCAGGTTAATTCAGATGTACAATAAGTTCCTGCCTATAGATTTAGCAAAATGTCATCAGCTACAGTATAAGGTTACTACACGGGGCAGGGAATATATATGCTAATGCATTTTTTTTTTCTTTCTTCATTCTTCTTTCTGATTGCCTTTATGTTTATGCCTGTGTGTACCACAGCCACAAGGCATTTAGTATCATATGAAAGTTTCTGTAGATTTTATTCACTCTGAGAGTGGCTATATATCCTTTGTATGAGTATTAAGAAAGTGCTGATGGCATTATGACAATGGCATTATGACAAGGGCATGCATGCACGAATTGATGAATGTTGTAAAATAAAAGTCAATGAATGAAGTCAATGAATGAAGTCAATGAATGCTGTAAAATTAAAGAATAGCGGGGTCCACAAAAAGAGGCACAAAGCTGGTTGCCACATGGATTGTGGGTTTTTTTTGTGGCAAAAAGTCACCATAGTATGGTTAATACAAGATGTGTCTTATCTGGGCAAAATTATACATATTATACCTCAAAATGATTAACCTTTAACACTACAAGAGTGTTAAACCGACTAACAATGCCCATTACATTTTTCAGCTAATATCAAATGTAGCTCAAATGTCTTCACGTATCCGCCTCGGACCAAACTAATTATTACGAAACCTCAGCTTGGACACGGAGAATTGAGCTGAAATGAGAACAGGAAGAGAGAGATGAAAGAGGTGGTGGGAAGAGAGAGACCAAATTAGGACAATGTAGCCAAAAAAAAAAGAGAGCGAGCGCCAGCAAGCCGAGAGGAGAGTAAGGGAGCAACGATGGAAGAGAGGGAAAGAGAAGGGCAAGGGAAGAAGAGATATATGAGGGAGAGGAGAGGGAAGTGTAGGGGCAGCTGTGGGGTCCTGCGGCCGCGTGGTGTGGGCAGAGACGGGTGACGCTAACGAGACGAGTGACACGGAGAGGGTGCGGGTGAGGGCCGAGCGGGCCAGCCTGGGTGAGGCCGGGCCACTGACCCCACGCAGCTGAGCAGCGGCAGCAACACAGACGGTGAGCTGCCACTGAAGTCTGCTATGTTTACGACCACTACATCATCCTCTCATTCTTCCTTTCTGTCTCTCTCTCTCTCTCTATCTCACACTTCCCTTCTTTCCTCTCTTCCCTCTTCCCTCTCTTGCCACTACATTCTTCTTCTCTGTCTTTATCTCTCCCACACACATACACATAGACCCACACACTCTTTTTTTTTCTCGCTCTCTCTCTCTCACTCTCTCTCACACACACACACACACACCAGACTGATAATGGTCTGCATTTCTTTGACACTGCTGCACCTGCTCCCTAGAGTTAAGCCTCACTAACAACACACAGCGTAGCCTCAAAATAGATAGCTGCCCCCACCCCCCCCCAACCCCAAACACACATACACACACACCCACACACACAGCTGAACATAAGCGCTGCTTCCTGGACTACAGCGGCGCTTCAGATGTCCTCATATGACCACAGGGCACCGTTTCATCTTCTCGTTCTCAGACAGGGGGAAGGAGGAGTAAAGAGTCTCAGCTGTGCACTCTCTTTTCTTTCGTTGCGGTTTCAAACGACAGCCTGTGGACTGATGTAAAGAGTGGACACTGTGTGATGCCTAGGCTCGAGGAGCCCCTGCGAGGACCATGCCATCTCATTTGGAGTGTGAGTCAAGATGAGAGAACTGTGCCCAACACTGTGTGTAGTTCACACAAGATGGGAAAAAATAGAGGATGTTCAGAATAGGTATAATATCCAAAATCAAACGCAACTACAAGATCAGAGTGCTAACATGTGACCACATCCCTGCAAGACAAGACTTACTCATGACTTCCTGAGAACCAAAATGTGAGTTTCAAACACAACTAAGCTTCATTAAAATTGATTGGACTACGGGAGAGGCCAGATGAGCTTTGTGTAGTATCCAGTCTTTAGTAAAACTGTAGAATCCAGTTGTTTCAAACCAATATACCTGTCGCTGGCTTGTCTGCATGTCAGGGCTACCGAAACAAAAACAAGAACGGAATTCCAGTTCCAAACAAAGATTTACTGAATGCCTTCCACAGAAGAGGCTATCTATTAACCAATGGTGGTCTAGAACATGGATTTTACCCAATATTTGATCCTGGCTTTTAAGAGACTCAAGCCTTACTGGGTATCCTAGTGAAGTAGGTAGTTGTGGATGCTCAGGAGAGCTGCTTAAGTGTGTTTGTATAGTAATGCCTTGGAGCTATATAGCACTAACAATGGCACCTTTGGCACATTTGATAAAGTCAGGCTGCAGGCTGCATATGCCAAATTTCACACTAACTGGACAAATAGTCTTGGAGCATTTAGTAAGAAATAGACTATGAGAAAAGTCACTGACAAGCCATGGATCTAATCTGGCATGACCTGCATAATCAGAGAATAATTGCCTGTTTAATGCAGCAGAAGACTGAGAGCAAAATAGCTAAACTAATGGTGGTCGGCTAACGTCCACTGTTCCACATTTGACCAGAAACCCCTACAAATGGTTATGAGTACTGCCATGCATAAAGGATTAAGAGTTAGAGAGGCCCCTGCACAGAGAGTAATATGGGGTGTGTACAAAGCAGACAATCTCTCTCTCTCTCTCTCTCTCTCTCTCTCTCTCTCTCTGTCTTCTCTCCTTCCTCTAAGCACATGCACAAACACACACAGGCTGTGTCTGTGTGTCGTCTGGCTAGCAGTTCTGACGAGACTCTCTCTCGTCTGCTCTACTGGTTTAATAATTGATTGGGTTACATAATTGATGGGCCACAAGTGCCAAGCGCTCCCAGCTGAATGGATGGGAGCGATGGGGAGATTGCGCCTGAAAGAGGAAACGGACGCAAATTAATATCATTGCTTAATTGCTCATCATGAGAGGGACAGAGAGGGCATACCAGCATTGCAGCCCACAGCCCCACCCCAATGCTATGAGACAGAGATAGAGAGATACAGAGAGAGAGAGAGAGAGAGAGAGAGAGAGAGAGAGAGAGAGAGAGAGAGAGAGAGAGAGAAAGAGAGAGAGTCGACTATGATGTCACATAAAATTAAGGCGTATTTGCACACAGATGTTTGAAACTTGAAAGTGACAGCAAATGCAATACTGAGGTCAGCACCTGGGGGGCGCACAGGGACGACGACGATGATGATACTCCGGAGATGCACCCCGGGGTGAAATCAGACGTGACTTGTGAGCTCACAGAGGAGGTAATTGTTTGCAAACATCTCCCCGCACCCTTTCTCCTCCTCCCACACCCTAACCCCACATCTGGAGCTGTGCCTCCCCACATCTGGAGCTGTGCCCCCCCCCCCCCCCACACACACACACACACACACACACACACATATGGACACACACACACACACACACACACACACACACACACACACACACACACTTACCTTGAGTGTCATCTCCCCTACAAAGATGGCGGTGAAGATGTAATTGGATATGGTGAGGAACACCCGCTCCTGAGAGGAGAGAGAGAACAAGAGAGGAGAGAGAGAACAAGAGAGGACAAAAGAGAACAGAGAGACGGAGGACAGGGAGTGAGAGCTGGGCGGAGGAGTGCATAATCTCTGGGTGGAGAAATGGAACATGGTGAGATTACATGGACTTAAACAGCATGGGGCTGTTCCTGTGACTGAAGATGGACTCCATACAGTGATGGTGTGTTATCACATAATGATCGCTGTTTAAAGTGTCAGCAGCAGTAATACTACAACAGAATGAGTTAACTAACTTAATTAAACATTAAAACTGCATCCTGATATTGACAGAACTCAACTGGTCACTCCAATTCCAGTCCTCAGAGAGGAGCACTATTGGCTTTAATATAACATTGGATATTATATACTTTACAATACTGAAATGAGGAAAGACAGCTACAATTATTGATGACCTGGATGAGCTGGAAAAAAACCACATAATTGGAGTGTATATTTCATATACCATTATCATATTTGTTTTAATATATTTTGCTTTCATTTTAGTCGAGGCAAAAATAGGCTTAAGTTTCTGTTTTTGTTATTTCATGGTTGCCTGTCCTTTTGAATTTAGCTGTGAATGACACACAGTCGGCTGGGCTCCCTTTTTTCCCATATGTGAATGATTTGGGCACTCTGGTTGGCTGTCACCAGTCTGAGCCTACTAGATGAGCCTTATGATAGCCTCTTTGGTTTGAAGCCGACAGCTGATCACCTGCTCTATTTCAATTCTGATTGTGGGCGTAGACGGGTACGTTCTACATTTTGCGCATTCTGTGTCTGCCGCTGCTGCAAGTGGTCTGGATTTAATGCTGTTTTTCTGTTGATGGTCCAATTTGTGACTCACTGCTATTTCTTGTTTGTTTAGCTTGTTATTCCCTTTCTGTTTCCCTTTGCCTTTTGGTGTATATTTGCTTTAATGATTATTTCAATTCATACATGAGTTTTATTACTTCACTTGTTTTTTTGGTCTTATTATGACCGCCGCTAGCGAAGATGGCGCTGCACACATATACACATGCACACACACACAGGCACCCACATACTATCGGTATTAGAACTGCCGACACATAATTACAAATTCAGTAGGATTAAAAGAAAGCCAAAATAAATATTCATCATCATCATCATCATGGCTGCATTTCCAGTATTGGCGATAAGTAGTCGTTTGTCCACTAGATGGCGCATCGTTGCAGTGAGACGTAATTTTGTTGGAAGTTAAAAGTGGGTTGGAAAAACAATGGACACTTCCTACAAGGACTGTAGTTTACCGAAGAGAACGTCTAATAAGGATAGGACGATGTTCACATGAAATGTAATTCCCATTTCTTCTTGAAGCCGAAATAAATCTGAGGATGTTTATCGGACATGCTTGGTTTTTACTGCGGGTACGTTATTCTTATAATATCAATAAGGACCTAGGTAATGTTACCGTTAGCGTTGGTTGAGTGATGGAGGCCAATTTGATTGATTACATTTGTAGAAAACTATAAATGCGGTTATACCAAGCAAATTGATAGCAGCACTGTAATTGTATCTTTCGACTGTCATTTGTTGCACGTGCTACAAAAATCATTCTGTGCAATGGAAGATTTACCAACATTACACCGGTCTGATACAGTTTTGCCTATACATGCGTGAGACTGAGACGCCTGTTTATTTTGTTTTAAAGGAGAATTCCGGTGTGATATTGACCTGAAGTGTATTGAAACATGATACCGAGTGTGAACGTATGTCTCATAGCCCATCTCGACTTGTCCCCTGCACTCCAAAATCTGGCGCTAGTTAGCCGATGCTACCAACAACTTTTTCAGTAGTGGTGCTTCGGCATCGGGCTAGCCATGCAAATAAATCACTGTTTTACACCCATTTACGAGGCTCAATGTATCTCCACACTTCATTGGTAGACTTCCTAGGGCCCTGACATTTAAAACGAGACATTGAGAACTTTGAAAAAGCACTGGTAGATTACTTACAAGACGATTTATACAGATAGTATCTTCACGAAGTTTAACATTTGCAGCCATCTTGAATTTAGTCACGATAAGTCGAGCAACGAGTAAGAATGAACAGGTATGATAAGGGATCAGATTCCAAAAATAATTCAGTGGAAATGCATGGATTCCAGTTTCTTCCAGTAGCAGCAACTGGAATCCATGCATTTCCACTGAATTATTTTTGGAATCTGATCCCTTATCATAGCTGTTCATTCTTACTCGTTGCTCGACTTATCGTGACTAAATTCAAGATGGCTGCAAACGCTAAACTTCGTGAAGATACTGTCTGTATAAATCGTCTTGTAAGTAAACTACCAGTGCTTTTTCAAAGTTCTCAATGTCTCGTTTTAAATGTCAGGGCCCTCGGAAGTCTACCAATGAAGTGTGGAGATACATTGAGCCTCGTAAATGGGTGTAAAACAGTGATTTATTTGCATGGCTAGCCCGATGCCGAAGCACCACTATTGAAAAAGATGTTGGTAGCATCGGCTAACTAGCGCCAGATTTTGGAGTGCAGGGGACAAGCCGAGATGGGCTATGAGACATACGTTCACACTCGGTATCATGTTTCGATACACTTTAGGTCAATATCACACCGGAATTCTCCTTTAAGTGCGTGCAGGGTGTGAGAGGGGAATCGATGTGCTTTGATTCCAGCTTGGTAGTTGTAGTCTGTGAAATTAAAAAGCATGTGTGTGTGAAGTATCCGATTCATTATTTGCACCACTGGTTAGATGTAAAACAACATTTCGTTTCAGACTACTGTTACTTAATTTGTGCATTAACAATAACGTTTCAGACTGCTGTTACTTAATTTATGCATTGACAATAAAGTATTACATGAACTAAAGATGACTAAAATCTTATGTAGAAGAAGAAACATTCACAAAAAATCCATCCATCCAAAAATGACCTTTGTTTTTGATATCTGTTGAAAACGGAACTGACAGAGATGTTTTTGTTTATAAATAAATAAATACATAAATAAATAACATTATGCTGATACCTTTTGCTTTTCCCAAATACAATGTAGCCTACAGGTGTAAGTGACCTTTCATCAATCCAGTTGCAATGGATGAACTGTGATGAACTGCCCTACTTGTGATTGTTTAGAGATTTTAAAGGTTTTATAACAATGCTACATCTTCTTTGGCTATTCTACAATCTATTCACCTTTTCAGCACCAGTAGGCTACTTTCTGTGCAGCCGCACACACACACTCAGGCATGCCAAACAAGCATACACAAAAGTTTCAAGAGTGGGGGATGGAGTAAAATATGGAGACAAATTGAAGTGTGATTTATTTTCACGGAACGGATGTACAGGACTGAGCGGCGGTCATATTTTGTACCGCTATGCGGAACATCTAGTTTTGGTTCAAATAAAGCACAATTTTCTTTGTCGTTTGCTTGAGATCCTGTAATAGGCTGCAACATACAGAGATAAATCTGCAGACTTCCTGCTGACCACTATATTCCCAGCAGTAGTTTGTGTTATACTGTCCCCGGCTCTTTGTGTCCAGTGGATGTAGTACGCACGTCTGACCTGGCCTGGTCTGATTTGACCCTTTGGGCTACCCTTTGCAGGCTGGACTCACCAGACTGCCCTGGAGAATCTTTGGTCTCTCCAGGGCCACCGTGATGCAGTTTGAGAAGATGAAGGCCAGAACCACATAGTCAAACAGCTTGTGCGCTATGATGGACTGACACATCTGCCTGAACCTGTAGAGAGGCGGAGGACAAGGACAAGGGCAGAGGGCAGAGCAGGAAGGAGGGAAGGGGAAGAACACAGAAGGGCCATTTAGTATTGAGCATTTGGATTGGAACACACACACAGTAGTCCATGGGAAATATCACAATTCTTTACTCCTCTTCACTTCTTATGCCCCCCCCCCCACATCTAAATCATGCCAGAACACTCTTAAAGCCTCTGACAGCCATCCTGGTAGATGTCTGTAATTAAAAAAGGGAAACTACACACTGCTAACTTTATATATCATCTGTACTGTTTGTGTACTCTGCGTGTTGACAAAAACCATCACAGGAGAGCTGAACTGACACAGATCAATGCCTTAATCACCCACCACCACCCCCCGCCCCAAACAACCTCTTCCTACCATTGATCAGGGTAGCAGGGTACCAAAGAAGGGTAGCAAGGCTGCCCCCACCTCCTCCCCCCAATGAAATACCTTGACTGGACTATGTGCAGATGGTCTATCAGCTTGTTTGCTTTTTTACTGACAAGCTCATTGGCTCTGAGATGCTACGCTGAACAGCTGGGGCTATAGGTAAATAGCTGCAGCTAATCCTATGGACTCAGCTGCTTCACTGGGCATGTCACTACCCTCTCTTTCCTGTGTCTTGTGTGTTGAGAAAGAGACTCTGAGACTTCTGGCCAGGTGCTCCTGATCTTCCAAGCTGTTATTGCTTCTCCAAGTGGATGATTTTATTTTTTTCTCACTCAGTCCACATCAAATTAGGAATCTAGAGATGAATTTGTACTCCTCTCCTAGTGCTGCTATCCTCAGGGGATGGAGGATATAAAAGAAAAACCTGATTTGGCATCTACCAAATGTACCTGATTCGTTAACCAGAGTGCAGAGTAACTGCCATGTGATCTTCAAGCACATTTTTATCATAACTACTGGAGAGCAGAAGTCATGATGGGAAGGAGGATGGGGACTCGCCTGTTCCGGGGGGAGAAGAGGTAGATGGACCAGTCCTCCCGAGCCTCACACCACTCGGGCCGGTACACCTCGATCATCTTCTGGATCCGGAAACACAAACTCTGTACGGTATGGGGAGAAAGTCAATCATCCATTGATCCACCTCGATTCATACATCCATCAGTTGCAACAACAAAAAGGTCCTGGTTCAAAAATGTCTGTTTCAACACATCAAATAGCACGCCGAGAACACATCAAAGCCCCCTGTTAAGCTCATATGAAATCTGCACCCATTCACATTACAGAAAGAACCCATTATCTCGGCGCTAGACAGAGTGAGCAAAACACCTGCTACCTGCACTGAATCCAAACATGGCCACCACTGTGATTGATTTCCTTTTAAAATAATTTATGAGACTCTAAATCTGTCCGTGGGTTAAAACGATGGCTCACAATAATTTTTACCTCCTTTTCCAATGGACTTCCATGTCCCTGCGGAAATGTGCTAATTCTTTTCTTAATTGCTCACACAACATGAGAGCTGTAAATTAAAATCAGATAGCCCACTACCATCTGCCAGCTTTCGCCGCGAACAGAGATATAATTAAAATCCTCCCATTGTTTGGTGGCATGGTTTTCGGCTTGGGTTTCTTTCATTGAAACTCCCTGGGAAAACGCTGAAGAGTTTCCAAATGGCTGGTAGGCAACTACACCACAGCACTTTTTGCTAAACGCTGCAATGCTCAGAGGAGCAGCATGTATTTACACAATCAATGCTACATGATCAGAATCCACAGAGCAATCAAAGTCTACTACCTCAATCTGTGCTCCTGGGCCATAAAACATGAAATGTGTTAGCCATTAACCATGGTGAGCAACGGTGAGTCGTTAACTTATTTAGTGACATATTTGTTCCACGTAGAGCATCCATCTGCTAACTAACATAACAACCACAAGTACAACCAGAAGTCATTCCTTAACAGAGCCAAAACATCTAGCCAATGTTCAAAAATCATAATGTAAATCTATATTATGCATACAGTAAATGCATAAATTCCTATTCATTCAGATGTAGGTTATACAGTATAGCTGGTTCAGCAAACGTGTTCACTGGGAACTTCAGCTTGTCCTGGAAGATGAGCAACAGAACCCCTGTTCTGTCTCTAGGTTTGGTACGCATTAAACAATAGGCCCTTTAGACTCACATAGTCCAGCTCGTCATCGAGGTCCTCCCTGTCCTTGCGCGTGTTGACCTGGGGATAGACTTCTGTGAGAAGCCTTTGCTGGGCCGACAGCGGCGTCTTGCCATTGCAGTCCTGGTGCTCGATGGCCACGCCCTCCGAGAAGCTCTTCTTGCGCGGCACGCGAGCGTGCAGCGGGGGCAGGGGCAGCAGCGGCCCTCCGGTCAGCCCCGGGGGCACCTGCAGCAGCTCGGGCAGCTCCAGGGAGTAGGCGCGGCGCTCGCGGCGCGGGTAGAGGTGCCGGGAGAGGAGGTGCGGGGGCAGGTGGAGGGGCGGAGGCGACAGCAGGGACTCCTGCTCGGCCAGGTAGGACTGAGGGGGGCCGCGAAGCCGTAGGCTGCCCCCTCCCCCACCACCACCACCTCCACCGCCGCCAAGACCCACCCCGAGTGCCCGGGTGGGGCGGCCCAGGCTGTTCCAGCTGGAGCGGCGGTGCCACAACGTCTGGGGCAGGGGCCGGCCCCAGGTGTGGTACAGAGAGCCGCGTCCTGGACACTGGGAAAAGGGGAAAATTAAAGTGGGTTTAAATGCCAGCGCAGTATGGAATATGACAGAGTAAGACATGCAAAGGTTGGTGTGGGCAAGAGGAATTCTATGTGACAATAGAGGTTTAGTTCATGGATAGTCTAGCCTTCACATCATCCTTGTTACATGTACCAAACAATACTGCATGTAACATTTAACTCACAAACATCCACAATGGACCAACTATCCCGAACTTGATACTCTTGGCACTTCATTCGGTAGCAGCCCACACTTACCAGCGGCCTTTGTTCCAGGCCGGTCCGACCCAGTGAGCTGACGCTGCTCTTGCGGGGGCCCAGGGCAAAGGTGAGCTGCTCGGCCGGGAACAGCCCCACAGTGGCCGGGGACGGCGCCAGGTCCAGATGCCCGTTTGGAGTGAGGGTGCAGATTTTTGGATCTGAGGGAGGCAGAGAACCACAGCAAGCTTTTATATTTTTTTTATTTTTGGCACGCTGTGCCATGTCACCCGGTGCTGCTGTACAGATGTGAACACAGCTTGAGTCGTGAAACAGAGAGACCGAGAGGAACAGAGAGAACGAGAGTGATCCCGCCTTTATGGGGTGAAATTAAGAAAATGGCACCGACCACCTGCTCTGTTTAAAATTTGATGTCCTTGTTCGTTCGTTGCTTCATCTAAGCCTTTCTCGACAGGCCGCGCTACAACTTGTGTGAGCTTGTAAGTTTGTCTTGAGTCAGCGGGAGAGACTCTACGCGCGCATACATTATTCAGTGCATCACGCTTATATACTTTACAAAAACTTCTGAGGCATGAATTTCCACAGCTGGCCAACTCCTTGTACCGTATAATGAGATGAAACTGTTTCAAATGTTGCTGCTCAAATAAAAAAAGTGTGTTTTCCCTTAGAGAGTATGTCTTTGTTTTTGTGGGCTTATTCCGGAGTGATATTTGGGTCAGCGGAGACACACACACAACATTCAGAACCATAATTTGCAATCAACCCCCACAGAGCAAGCCAGCACAGGTGTGAAGGGAGGTGGTGTCTGAAAACACCATCGATTAGCGTCCGGTGAGCCATGTTCAAGTTGGCAACATTTTACTTAAACCCAATATACATAAAGCATTATAAACAAATGTATTCATTTGACTGCACACATAAATGTATGTACAATGTTGTAGTATAAGCCCTATACTGAAAACGCTCCATAGAGCCCATAGAGTTTAAGACAACAAAGATGTCATCAGTGCCATTATCAAGATGCATTATTAATTCTGTTATGATACATCATACTGTACCACTTTATGAGTGCAACAGTAAGTATGTATAAATTACTATATAGACTTATAACAATGTGAATTTTTTGTAACTCTTCATGAATGCTTTGTGACTCATGCACCTGGGGAGTAGAAGTGTGCATGGTCTGTTTGTTTTCACACACACACACACACACACACATACACACACACACAGAGACACACACACACACCATACACACACACACACACACACACACAGACACCACATCTGCTAACCTGAAAGCTGGAGGGGATCCTTCTGTTTGTCAGTCTCGTCGAAATTGCAGGAGGATCGGTCGTCGTCGGAGTAGGAGCGATTGGCATCTCCCTGTTTCAGGTGCAAAACGAATAGAAAATCAGTGCACGTATGACAAATGTGCTTTACCGAACAGGGTCAGCCTGTGCACACACACACACACACACACACACACACACACATGCACACACACACACACACGCACACACACCCTCCCCAAAAGCCTATTTTGCTGGAAGCCCCAGGAGACCAGAGAACAGCTCTGGGCAGTTATTCTGTCTGAATAATACGCGCCTCACTTGCCGGGTCTGTGACTATATCACTGATACATATTCATTCACCCACAGACCTGTTTATGGCACACCTGTAGAAATCACTGCTTTAAGCAGAAAAGAAACACCCACCCTTAGATATTTTTGGAGTCTGTGTGAATGTATAATATTTCTTATACTAGAGCCAACCATGGCAGCCAACAACATTAGAATCTCTCACAGAAAGCTTGCCTCTCCCTAAACCATTTATGAGAGACTTCTCCCCAAACCCCAGCACCCCCCCCCCCCCACCAGCCCTTAGGAGCGCTTGTGTCGGGTGCTCAGTTTCTATTACAGTAATCTGCTCCGTGGTGTCCACCCTTGGGCCTTACCTCGGCCTGGAAGCCCTCCACCAGGATGGCCACCAGCAGGTTGAAGAGCACGTAGTTGCCGAAGGTCATGAGTGCCACGAAGTAGAGGGCGGCCAGCGGAGATGTGGAGGCCATGCCGTTGTACAGCACCATGTTCCAGTCCTCCTGGGTCAGGATCTTAACGCACACACACACACACACACACACACACACACACACACACACAGAGGTATTAGAGAGGTACTGTATGCAAGTACAATGCTTATGCACAATAATCACAGGAATCATACACACACACACAAATATGAATGCAACATACACACAGACAGGCACACTCTGTAAATCTACTGTAAATGTGAAAATTGCCTGATCCTCTCCCTCCCTCCCTCCAGCCCAATGCCCTTGATATGTTTCCACTGACACCGTAATTACAAAGGCACTTGGGTTTGCATTCAC